>NC_046368.1:10747491-10779991 GCF_011125445.2 Fundulus heteroclitus | reverse complement strand
ATGAATACTTTTGCAAGGCACTTTGAAGTGCAATAAAGTCAATTGAGGAGAAAGTTTAGCTACAAATCTAAAAAAAAAAAAAAACATGCAAATGATTCGAGCAGGATATCCTATGTAATTGTGATTTCAAACCTACTGATTTAAAAAAAAAGTAATATAATGCTAAGTCAATTTTCTGTAAGGGTGAGTAACGTATATCTTCACAATTTTCCCCCTTCCATTTTGTAGTTGTCACGTTTTAAAATGAGCGTATTTCCACCATGAGGAACCCTATTCTTTGCTAAAGTCCTGAAAGACAAGGTAATGTTAGCATGAAGCATGGGCACTTATTAAAGGGTAACTCTCCAGGGGATTTCCTGGAAAAAAAAAGGAAAGCCACGTGACAGAATACTGAATTTTAATAGGAAAGCATTTATTAAAATCAAAGAAGAGCTTTCATTGAAAGGTCACATTTCTGTGAGGACATGGGTCTTAAAGACTTATATTTGATTAAAATTTCTGTAAGCCTGAGTATTAAGACCCCAGTTTGTTGCATAATTTTTACACAATTTTAAAACAAGGTTTATTCTGACACCCTTCCATTACAACCAGCATTCATTTATTCAGGAATTTAAGCGACAAAAGCTCACCTGTTTGATCAGACCGTGTAAGCAGCCTTCACTCCCAGCATGCATTAATAATTTTTGGCTGCCCGTGACTTTTTGTGATTATGTCAATGTTTTTTCATACTAAATGTGTACAAGGAACATCTCAAAAGAGCTGCTGGTCTAAAGATGCTTTGACCCAGTCAACTAGGCCTAACAATAACAAATCCTCACTTTCTTCTACTTCCAGAACAAAAGAACCAAATGTTAAGATGCTGAATGATTTATCTAACTTATTAACAAGGTCATAGATACTTGCCGTTATTAATTACACTTCTTTGCGGTTGCAGTCTTACAGCTAATTGTTAAAAGCTTAACCCTATTTTTTCCAGAAATAAACCCCCCCACAAAATACACAAAGAAATTACATTGATATACATTTTAAATGACCAATATGTATTGAAGTGAAATAATAGCAGTTTTCAATGAAATTTCACTCCCCGCGTTATCCCTGAAGATATTGTAAAATTGGTTTTGACACCTTGTATTGTAAAAACCTTGTAAAGATTTTGACAAAATATTGCATTAGTCTAGACATGTTTTCACCAGTGCTGCAGATAAGGCATAACATGAATGAGCATAGCATGAACAAAATCAGGATCACATCTTGCAATGAGACAAAAAAAAAAAAAAAAAAAACAGGAGTTTAAGTAGTGGGGAAAACAGGCAAGTGGCATGAGATATAATGAGGTGTAACAGGTGAACTAAATAAGTTTGATTACAATGAGGCAGAACGTGGGAAACAGAAGAAAAGCATACCTAATAAACATGAATGAGACTGAATAAAAAAAGAAAAAAGAAAATATTGAGCAGGGAAAAAAAAGAAACATGGAATGTTTACACTGGAAAACTAAAGAATAACAGAATAAGGAAACTCCAAACAAATAATGAAACATGACTTAAAAGTACAATAAACAGCAAGGGAACAGTCAGCAGAAAATCTCCCAAAAAAATAGCGCTTATGATATTTTAGCGTAAGAGTGAGTTTTCCCTTAATTATTCTTTTTTTTTTTTGTCACATCTCAATTATCAAGATTTATTTTAATAATAAAGTAAGAAAGACTCAGGTTCAAATATTTGCCTGACCTCTTTCTACATGGAGTTTTCTCTCTCTCCGGATACTCCAACTTCCTAAATTCTTACTTGCCCTTGGGTGTGAGTAAGTGCGTGTATAGTTGTTTGTTAGTATAACACATTTCAGCAGCAAGGCGGTTCAAAGCGCTTTACTTCATGAAAACTTAAAACATCACAAAAACATCGAAAGGGTCTCCGATTATGAGACCACTGATAAACATTAAGGTGTACTATGTGAAACCATCAATACACATCACATATGTTGGTCAACATTTATGCTTTTCTGGGTCAAAAGCAACTCTAACCAGGTGGGTTTCAACTGTTTGTCAGTTTTCTGGAAGTTTGCTCCAGATCTGAGCAGCATAGAAGCTGAATGCTGCTTCTATGTTTGTTACTGGTAATGCAGAGTAGACCACAACCAGAAGCTCTGAGTGGTCTCAACAACAACAGGTCCTTAAAAGTATTTTGGTGCTAAGTCGTTCAGTGATTCATAAACTAACAGCAGTCTATCCTCTGAGCTACAGGGAGCCGGTATAAAGGCTTTAGAACTGGGTGATGTGCTCTAGCTTCCTGGTTTTAGTGACAACGCGAGCAGCAGCTTTCTGGATCAGCTGCAGCTGTCTGATTTTTTTGGTAGACCTATGAAAACACCGTTGCAGGTAAAGACAGTAGATGGTGTCTTTGCTGTCAAGCTGTTGCAAATAATGCTTGGCTTTAGAATCAGCTCCCTTTACTCCCAGGCTATAAGGAAAAAAAGTGCACATACATTATGTGACTATTTTCCTTCTTATTCGCTTAATGACTCTTTTAATGGGAAGAAAACAGGCATTGAAGAGTAATCCTGCAAGGTTGGCAAGTTAAGGTGACCAGATGTCCTGATTTTATGGGACTGTCCCACATTTTTTTCACTGTTGTCCCACTGTCCCACAAAGTGAAACAATGTGTCGCATTTGAGAGGGCCAGATTAAGAAAGGCCAAAAATGATTGCACATGCGCTTTTCTGAACCAGAATGCAGAGCTGCAGTCATCGTCAATGAGAGCTGCGTCGGGTGTCCGTCATTACGCAGCAGCGTCCCACCTCGTGAGCAGCTGAGCATCAGGATGCTCGTAAAATAAAATGACAAGGATGTTTTTTTTAATTTGTGAATAAAAAAAGTCAAAACAATGTATAAGAGTCCTTCCAATTCACAATTAGCACTACTGTCTGCTGTTGTGTCAGATTAAATACTGATATCAAAAATTAAAGGTTTTTGTTTTGATATGACAAAATGTACAAAAAGGGTAGCAATAACAAGGCACTGTGGCTGCTGAAAACACTGCGTTGTCCATAGAGCTTCCAAATGCAACTGGATCACCGGTTTTGCAAAGATACATGACTTGCATTTTCTCCTTCCACTGTTTTTAGAATAAGAAAAATGTTTTTTTTTATTTGACAATAAAAAAAACAGCCAGTGGAGGAGGGGAATTTGTGCAAACTCATTGTAGCTCATATAATCAGCTTGCAGTTGCATGAAATTGCCAGGCTTTTATGAGCATGTGATGGGATTTTAAGTCTCAGCTACTCTGTTTGTACGAATCTGAACATGGTGAGGATGCCTGAATGGGAGAGGCAACAGAAACCCTAATGATGTAAAAAGTCTCCCTGCTAATCATTCCGGATAAGCATTTGTTCATAGCTGTTTAGGATAATAATCTGGGAAATGATGAGATGCGGAGAGCCAAACGCTCATTAACGCACTGTTTAGATGCTGTCATTAATATGTGCAGCATCTTTTGCTCATGTTTAGATGAGGTAAAACATGCCTACTTTAACTCATGGTGAACAAAGAAATATATATAAAAAATGTCATTCCCATAAAAATTAAATTGACCTCACAAATAAAATCAGTTAGATGATGCATTTCTTCAATAAGTAGTATCCTGACCTTGCATGGAAAGTCATTGCTTAAGATTAATGTTATAGTTAGGAAATACTCTTGTGCTTTGTGCAGATGAACTAAATACGTTACCAACTCATGAACCATATTGGTTGATCAGTCATGCAACTATGCAGTTTCAGTCATAATTTCTGAAGAGCTTGGCTGACATTATTCGTTGTACTCTCAGCTGCTCCTGCGTTGCCCCAGCACGCAGGCAACCTGCTTTTAATCCTTGGATTTACTGTTGCTGTGTTTCCGGTTCTTGAGCTGCTGCCATGACAGATAGCTGCAGAGAAAAGTGCACCCTTCTCCACAGACTTATGGAAAAAATGCAGCATATGCTGATTAGTTGAAAACCCCGTTATCAAGAGTGCTTCTCCGAAATATCTTTTGAGCATAGAAACAAAATTTTACATTACTCCGACTCCTCTTAAATGTAATGACATTGTGTTTTGTCAAGATTCACTTCTTTGTAGACACCCTAGGGTTTACTACTGACACACACAACTGTAGTAAAATTACTTTTTTCTTTGGATATGTTGGACTTGTTTCACGCCATTTTAACTTAATATTTCCTGATGTTACAACCACAAACCTCTAAGTATGTTGGGGGGTATATGAAGTGATAGATAAACAGAACTAGGTCTTAATTGTGAAGAACACCAATTAAAAAAAAAAACCTTTACAAATACAAAACTAAAAACTATGACATTTCTTTTCTGTGCCCTTTACTCTAAGACCCCTAAATAATACCCAGTGCAACCAATATCTCAGATATTACTTAGATAAAATTATGGAACAAACAGCATCAGACCAAGGTTTACAGCAAATATGTCAGTGATGAAGTTGTAGAGAAGTATAAAACAGAGGTAGATTAAAATACCATAATTTCTGAATATCCATAAGAGTAGCTCACAATCCAACATCAGAAAATGGAAAAGGTACAACCTCAGCTGCAAACTTACCAAGGCATAACCATCCACTTAAGCTGACAGGCTGCAAGATAGTATTAATAGGAAAAGCAGCCAATGTGACTCTGGAGGAGTTAGGTATACACACCACAATTATTTTGATTTATTGAAAACTGACAAAAAGAATGCCATTATTGAAAAAAACAACAACATAACAACTCCTGTTTGTAATTTGAGGTGACGTAGGAAACAATTTAGAAGAAGGTGATCTGGGCAGATTAAAACCACAACCTTATGTCTTGGCCAACGTGGAACAACACTATGTGTGGTGAAAAGCTAAACTGCCAATAAACTATAGTTGGTAATCCTGTTCAGAAACACTTTTTGTTAGACTGGGTGAAATTGTTCTTTGATTCTGAAAAGTAGTTAATACATTATGTATTCACAAAAATGAGGTTAAAAAATAATTATCTGTGGGAGCTGCAGGCCTGTAGTTAAGCTTGACCAATTCCGCAAAGAAAGATTGTGATGGGAAAGATGGGAAATGTTTGTGTATAGATTTCGGGAAAAAAAGAATACAAAACATACAACTGAAAAATATTTGTTTTCCTCCCACTTCGCAATAAGGCACTGCTTTGCATATAAACACAATACAATTCACTAAGGTTTGTGGTTGTAATGTGACAAAAAGTGAACATGTTAAAGAGCTTGGACTGCCCTGGGGCTTTTACTAGCTATTGTGCAGAGTAATAACCCTCACAACACAGACCTTTAGTCTCCCTGTCAAGCTGTCTCATCAAGATTCAAGTGCAGAATTACTAAGAAAGCTCATCTAGAATTCTGCTACTTAGCTTTGATTTCAGTGCAACGGGTGACCTGCAGTGCAGTCCTTCAAATCTGCTTAGTAAGAGTCTTGAGTCCATTGACAAATAAATATATATATTTTTTTTTTTTTTTTTTACAAATTTGGATGTTAAAGCCATCAAAGGCTATTCTGCTTTGTCACATTGCACATTGTGATTTGGAGGCATGAAAGTGGTGGACCAGCTCTAGTTCTTATTTTGCCTCGGTCAATTCACACATCCTGATACCAGTGCAGGAGGATAACATATCACACCTGGTTTGAAAGTGTTGTGTGACAGGAGTGTTTCCTGATCCGGAGGAAAGAGACGTAGAGCCTTAGTGAAAATGAAAGGCTTTGAAAGGGAAGGTCTGGGCTGTGAGGTCCATGTAGCGGGGGCATGAAAAACACTTAGTATCAGGTGAACCTGTTTGAAGACCATTTTCAGAAATGCGGAGGAGGGAAGAAACAAGTTGTATCAATGTGTTGTGCAAAGGGTTCAGGGAAGGTGCAGCATAATACATTTGATTTTGAGGGGTCAGGCTTTCATATGAGTACAGGAAAAAGGACAACCTGTTTACTTTGTATGTCTTTATAGAAAACCAGTTCTCATTTTCTGGCAATCCTCTATGTCTTTAAAGGAGCAATAAGCACAATTTCAATATTTTAGATAGAAATGTCACACCACAGCTCTCTGTGTCGTTCTACAGGCTCTTGCTTTACATAGACCAGACCGTACGTGTGCATGCGTGGGCATGCATGTGAACAGCCCCTCCCTGCCCTAAAATACCACCATCAGAGCAGTGCAGTGTTGGAGCAACATGGCAGAGAGCACCCCTGCAGATGAAAATATTTTCTTGCTAAAAGCACTATTAAATTATGAGTTACGTATTTCTTCACAAGAAGTGTTCCTCCGAAAGGTGAGGCTGTTTTGCTGTCTTGTTGTCCTTGTGGGTGTATAGGGTGATGCATGGGAAGGGAAAGGTCGTGGTTGGGTTTTGTTTTGGTCTACGGACAGCGCTCAAGCACCACCTAGTGGTGAAATATCGCTTATTGCTCCTTTAATGTTAAACTACTGTTAAGTCTAGTTCTCGTGAAATTTTTGTTGGAAGATATCTTTCTTTAGAAGAGACAAGGAAGCTGGTCAGAGGTGATGGGAACAAAGATGGAGCTAAATAGAGCTACAAAATAACCTGGAAAAGACTTGAGGCGTCGGCGGTTGATCCCCTTCCAGCAGGGCAAAAACCCAGGGCATGTACGAAGGTCTTAGTCCTCGACTCAGTTGACCCAGGTTTTACTCCGACCCGCAGTCCTTTGCCGCATGTCTCTCCCCCTCTTCCACCCCCTTCTTGTCAGCCTACTGTGTTAAAAAGTGAGCCACTAGAGCTGTGAAAAATCTCCAAAAAAAAAGAGAAATGGCCGGTCAAAGCCTGAACCCAAATCCACTAGAAGATTCATGGCAATACTCGAAAAATGGTCTTTACGGATCCTGTCATTTCAGTCTAACTGAGCTTAAGTCATTTTGCAATAAAGAATGAGCAAAACCTTCCATCTCGTGATTCAGTTTTTATAACTGTTTTCTCTCACTTGATAATGAGGCATTGCGTTGTGTTTTTCTACCACATAGAGTTTGAGTAAAAGACACTGAAGCTGTGGTTGTAACATGTCAAACCCTGTGGGGATTTAAATAGTTTTGCAGTTTACGGTATACTGCTTTGTTAATGGGGCAGTAATGCTTGCATTCTTATGAGCAGGGCTTTTTGACATAGTGTAGCATTATCATGTGTTTACCAGGACCAACACATTTTAGCAGTTGAAGAATTAAACTTACAGTATGGATATTACGTTTACATACACGTATCAAAGGCAATAACGTCAAATAAAACTTGGACTTCCTTGCCCATGGGTCTACTGTAAGTGAATTTCTATACCTCTGTATATGTGCTTTCTGTGGTTAGTGGGCATAGCCTGGGAGGGAAATTGTAATTGAATTTACCTCCAATCAAACTGTAGCTGTATTTGAGCTCAAATCTGATAGCAGCTACAGTCTTGTCTCTGTATGTTGTCTCTACAATGTCAGATGTCTCAGTGGAAAAAAGACATAGAGAAATGAATAGAATATTACTTATTCATAGAAAAACATGCCTCTTTTTCTCTCCATCTCTCTGTAGCCATGGGAGTGCTTATGTCAAAGAAACAGCAGGTGGAGAAGGTGCAGAAATGCAGTGCTGTCGTCTCGGCCTTCCAGGCGGGCATTAAGGATCGTACAGCCAAGCAAGCGGAGGCAGACGCGGGGGACGGGGAAGACGATGCCAAAACCTCAGCCAGTCCTGATGAGAAAAACACTGAGGAGGTGAAGCCGGAGGAGACAGACAATGACGCAGGACCGTCAACCTCCCAACAGGCCTCAGCTCCGGTTAGAGATGAATGTAAAGTCAACCAGGAGGCTTGGTCGAGGTTACGGGACGGGAAAGGTGTTGAGCCTGAAGACCTCGACAAGAGCCATCAACTCACGCCCCCTGCTTTTGTGCGACCAAAAAGGGAATCTGACGATGACCAGCCTATTGAGGTGGACCTGGAGAACAAGGAGCAGGTATTGATCAGTACACTTGTAACCTCTGGTTCTGTAGCACGGTTAAGCTTATAAACACAAAGATACTGAATAAGTTCTACGTTGCTAATACGAAAAGTGGAAAGTTTAAATCTTGGGAATTGAACATTCAAAATATTACTATCAACTCTAGCGTGAAAAGTTTTTTTAAAAGTGGACTAAAATTGTAAAGTGTGAAGTACTTTTGGGCCTCTCTTTGTTGTTGATTAGTTTTATTAAATCTGGGTATATAACTGAATATCTTTACCTGCTTAACGATGAACAAAACCCACAATATTTTAATAAAACTAACAAAAGTAGATTGATGTTTTTAAGGAAGGATATGCAAGTAACAGAACGGTGTGCAATATCTGACAGTTTCTTCTGTTCTATTTTAATGTTATTGTTTTTTTTATTGTTCTATTCCAAGGGTGAATCATGCTTTCTTTAAAAGCGCTTGGTTTATTTAGAAAAATGAATGAGTCTGCCCATGTCTGCTTTTTAATAAGTCACTGGATGTCTTTGATCCTATTTGATAAAACCTTAACATTATTAAAACAATATTTTATAAACATGGTTTATAAAAGACACTTTTTTTTGTTCTACCTAAGATTTTTCATATTAAGAAATTTTTAGTGTGTCCTCTTTTTTTTCAAAAGGCTTTGCATCTGTGGAACTGTTTATCTACTGATCTTGGCATGCCACATTAATATAACTCTTGATCATAAGCCACAATAAATCATTCTGGACAGCAAATAGCCCACGGGCCTAACTCCAGACATCCTTGATCTAAACTAATTAAAGAGCTAACATATCAATATATTATTGTTCTCCCAAACATCTAAAAGAAAGGGTTTATAGCTTATTTTGCCTTTAGTCTCTATTTTAAGAGGAGAAAGAAAAAAAGGAGAATCTATTCATACTCTGGTAACTACCTGGACACGTCAGATATAAACATCAGAAAAAAAAACACCACAGAACAGGAAAAGAGCCTCCTACAGGGACCAAAACAAGGCTATTTTTTTCAGTTGCCCTTTTGCCCAATAGCCATATTGTTCCAGCTGAACTTATTCAGGTCATGATTTTCCCATCATTTAGCTGATAGGGAAAATTTCAGCAAACAGCTGAGGTTTTGTCCAGAAAAGTCACTCTGGCCGCCTTTGGTTTTGGCCCCTGTTTTTGAAACATTGAGGATTTGCTTAAATTAAGTTACTGAGAAACATTACCATATGTCTGAGGTTTATTATGAAAATCTTGCATAGCTTTACACAAAAAACATGAATTTGATTAATCTGTCAGATGAAGTTGTGCTAAATATTTTTGTCAATATCTGCTGTTGATCGGCCACATATTTCTTAATTTGTTTTCTGGTTTGTTCTTCCTGAGCCCAGACTTGGTTCTCCTTAGCAGCTTGTGCTTCTGGAAGAGGACTCTTTGCGACAGGCTGATCAGCCAGTCAGAGGCAGACTTGGGCTAATAATTACATCTGTCTCCTTAAAAAATTATAATTCTGCAACTTTGTTGCAGGCTTTCTGAAGGAATGTTTTATCCCAGCTGCTTGTTTCCTCTTTTCAGTCAAGTATGTTACAATTTCCATAACAAAGATTTTTTTTTATTTTATATTAAGTCATTTAAAATAACCGAAGACTTTCCAAAGGAACATCAGGTGTTTGATGTATTTTTCTTTCCCTTATGAGAATGGCAGTTTCAGAAAATATCCATTAGCTGTAGTAGGTTTTTTGAGGCTGACACCTTTTTTGTTCTTTTATTTTAACAGTTTCTGTTTCTCAATTTGCATTGCAAAACATGCTGTCATAAGAAAAGTTTTTTTTTTAAATAACTGTGCATGTGCAAGACCATCTTACCTGCTCTTCTGCTCCTCAGGGGGATTTTATGAAGAAAAACAAAACAAAGCAAAACAAAACAAAAAAAATCCCAATTCTACTCTGGTCTTATTTCTTTCTACTAAGGCCTTTCTCTTCGATTGACTTTTTGATTGACTTTTTCTGAATACATAATGTATTGACTACTCTTCAGGATGGAAGGGCCATTTCACCCAGTATAACAAAAAGTGTTTCTGAACAGGATTACCAACTATAGCTTTGAAATGTCAATATATTTCAATTTTATGTGATAGACCAGCACAAATTTGAGTGTAAGTGTTGCATATTTGCAATAACCCTGCATTAGTCAATTCTTTGCAGAACCATTTTTTTCCCCCTCTACCTGGTGAAAAAAAGTATGCCCACACCATTATGCTGCCACCACCGTGTGTAACTGTCAGGGTGATGTGCAGCTTTATTTATACAAATCTACTGATCAACTGTGTATTAAATAATACACAGTTGGCTAAATTAGCTAACAAGGTGACATTTAAAGGTGACACGTGAAGGGGACACTTTTTAGATTTTTATTTCTAAAAATGAGAAGAGTACCTTATTACTTCCACAGCACTGCCTTGTGTTGGTTTATCACATAACCCAGCCCCCCAAAAAAATAATAAATTGTGATGTGTGGTTAGGGTTTTGAAATGCACTTTATCAGTGACTGCCTTGTCAGTAACAGAACACATGCAAATCTCTTCAGCAATAATACATAAATACAGTGTTGGATTTTGGAGGTAGAATATCGTCTGTCGTTCCCTCTTTTACATCCAAACAGCCCTACAAGGGTGCAAAGGTGATAAGGTATGAGCTTGAAGTTGTGTTCTGAAAGCCCTATTTCGTGTCCCAGTAGCTGTGATATGTTGTTGATGTGTATGAGTGCTCTTCACATTGAGCATGTTGTGGGCGAGCTGCTTTGGCTGACTCTGAGAGGTTACTATTTTCAGGGCGACGCTGACTAACAGGGGAGGGAGTTCACACAGGCAACAACACCTGCTGGGTTTTTTCTATTTTAAAAGGAGTACCCACTATGACGACTTGGTGCACTCTGAAAAGTGGCACAAAAATGGAAAATTAACAATCCCTATACAATAGTACTAGCTTGCATTTTGATTTAGATTAACTTCGCCACAACACAAATCAGTTGCAAATACTGTTTTCTCTAAAAATGAAGTAAAATAATACACATTTTTGTTAAATTGTTTGAACCACTGTGTGACGACAAAACACCATAGAGAAGTAGTTTTAGCTTATTTACTGAACAAGTGAATCTAATTCAGACAATGTCGTTAAATGTTTTCTTATAGTGTGTTCTGCTACAGTAGGTGTGAACACAAATGTAACAGCGGCAGAAAGAGAAGGAGGAAAACCAGTCCTTGGCTCGCTTCACTGGCGATGCAGTCCAAACCGTACATAGCAGAATAAGTTAAACACAAAGACAGAAGCATCAAACCGTGATGAAAATCTACTTGATCAAAAAGGAATACAAAGAAGAAGAAAACTGAGGAGTATGTTCCGTATGCTAATAGGAGCGCTGAACTATAATTTAAAGACAGTTTGGGAGTGAGCAGAGATAAAGAACCGCTCCAGAATCAATGGTTTGTTGCTTCTTCAGGGCGTTTTACATCACGTACAGCCTTTTTTTGTTTAATTACTCTTCAAGATTTATACACTCAACCACATTACAAAAGCAAACCTCAATTGTGTTATGATTCTGTTTTGAAACTTAATTTCATTCACCTCTGATCATCTAGCTGCAGATTGTTAGGTTTACAACCTACACCTGTTTACCAGCCTTTATACTCTGGCTTCCCACAGTCCTATGCTGCCAGATTATTGAAAGCTCTCGGTGAGTAGATGTCCAGAATTATGCATTGCTGCATTGCCAATAACTCGACTTTGTTCCCATTCTTGGATTTCCCTGTGTCGTCTTGCCCCTGTCTGACTCCTCAACGGCTTCTGTTATCTGGACTTTAACCAGGAGCCTGTTCCTCTAATCTCCCTGATCAGACTTACCCCCGGACTTGTTTGCCCTTGCCTACATTCTCCGTGTTTGAGCAGTGTCTGGATCATTGATTGCCTTCACGTCTCTGTCCCTGTCACCTCTACTGAGTTAAAGGCTGAGATTAGCCCTCTTACTGTTTCTGTCTTGTTTCAGCTGATCAGGGCCAACGCCCCCTCCCGGACTCTAAGAAGTTGTTTCCTGTCATAGTTTCCAGCGGCTTCCTGTTTCTCACCAGCAAATGTTTTCAGTAAATCTTCTAAATTGGACTCTATGTAACGACTGAATTATTGGATCCTCTGTAAAGTTTTGCAAAGGCCTGGCCATGAACCACTCATTTGATTAAGGTGTGTTGGAGGAAGGGTGCATCCAAAGGTTGCTGGATCGTGGCAGTCGAATGCTGGAGTTGCTGAACCATGGCTTAGTCCTAAAGAACTATACACTCTGTTTCTTCCATTTCCCAATTACACACTGTCATTAGTTTTATCATATAACCCCCCCCCCAAAAAAAAAAAAAAAAGGTTTGTTGTTTTAACATGACAAAAATGTGAAAAACACTACATTTGCAAGGTACTCTAGGTATTAATTAATATAAGTAGATTCTCATGTGATGCAATTTCAGTGCTTTCAAAGAATCACTAATGTTCTAGACCTGTGGTCTGCAGCCTGTGGCTCCTGGGCCGCATGTGGCTCTCAAAGAACCTTTATAATGACTCTTAAATAACTTTAGTCAAACATTTTAACAATTTTAACAATTCTAAAAAAAAATCCTGCTTTAGCAGTTTTTTTCCCCTTGTTGTTTTCGAGCATTATATGCATAAAATTTTCACAATGAATGATACTAATTGTGGAAGAAATATTGTTTTTATCAAGTAATTTTTTCCATGTCTTTTGGTTGCAAACCATATGCCTTTTGATACAATTTTCTGTAAAATGTGAATGTTACATTGAACAAACTGTATTCATTCATTTTCATGAAAACGCTTGATGAGTTCCTTTAATTTGTGGCCTAAAAATGAAAGGTAAAATACTTTAATTCAAAACCTTAAAACAAATTCATGTAGCATATAGAGTAGCAAAATATTTTTTTTTTCATTAATCTTCATGTGGCTTTTACCAAAGCAAAAATGTCTCTCTGAGTTGGAAAGGTTGCTTACCCATCACATTACTCCTGTAAATTAGGTGTTTCATGCCGTTTGCATGCTTAGCTGGTATGAAATATGTTTTGTAAATTTTATTGAAAAGCAAGAAATTATAAAACATTTTTTTTAAAAATAAAAACCTTTATACCTGTCTGTTGAATAAAATTTATTTGAAAATGTTCTCTCATTTTAGAAAACGTGGCCGATGTAACATTAATTTAATGGTATTGTTAGACAGCTATCGGAACAAATAATGGATGTATTTTTCTCTTTTGTCCCTAAGAAGTTATTTTTTTATCCATTAAAATATTGAAATATGATGGCATCTTTCTAAAAAAAAAAAAAAAAAAAACTCACTATTTTCATGTGTAGAGCCCAGCACTCAGAGTTACCTCCAGGTCTGTCTGTCTAATAGCAAGAGACGCTTCTGCCTTATTTAAATAGTATTCCATCGCTGCCCTCTTTATGACACCCAGCTTTTAACTTCCCCTTTCAGCGAGGCCATTTGGGAGAGCTCTAAACAGTCTTGCCTGCCAGCTTATTCAGAAATCATCATGCGGAAAGCAGCTAGACGAGAGTAATAAAAGCCTCCTGCTACATACAGATTCCAGTGTTGTTTAACACAATGGAAATTAAAGTCAGTGAGATTTTAATGGTAGCTTTTTGTTTCAGTCAAATGACTGCTCTGCTGAATGTTGGGCAAGCGCTAAAAAAAAAAAAAAAAAAAAAACACTGAATGGAAGCTTCAAATTTCTGATTCAGGCTTTCTACTTTCTCTACTAGCCGCCACGAGACGAGATGTGCGATGTTTGCGAGGTGTGGACGGCGGACGACCTCTACCCCTGCAGGATCTGCACACGGGTGTTCCACGACGGCTGTCTGAGGGAGCTGGGTTATCTTCGTGCCGAGGCCTTGCAGGAGATGAGAGACACAGCCCACACTGTTACGGGCTGGAGCTGCTACTATTGTGTGAGTCAGCAAAACTGTTTGCCGCTTTCATACTGGACGACCAGCATTAGCCCAATCTGTGGTGCACCGTAAGTCTGTATAGGCGCTCGAAGATAAACCTCACTTGTGAATTCCATGCAGGCAAAACCAAACGTGACGCCAGGTACAATTTCACTTGTTAAACTCACTTGCGAAGTATGTGAAAGACATGTGGAACACATGTTTTGCATAAGGGGACTGTAATCTTAGCAGGTTTTGATGGTATAATGTAAAGCCGATGCGATGCTCATGTGAAACCTAATAGATATTATGATACCTATGTAAATTGCCAGGTGAAACCCTGGGGATTACATGCAAAAACAGGAAACCACGTGTCTTACTAGTCATATAGATCAGTCTTGGCATTTATTTATATTAGCATATATTCATTCATATGTGGTCAGAACCAATAAAGAACCAAAGGGGAACACTAGGGGCGTGGGACGGTCCGGGCAGGTCGCTGGGCAAGGGAGGAAAAACAGACTGGTTAGTCTCACGTCAGTACTTTGACAAAGCTTTTCAGAAAGCCTGAAAGGGTCACAGCATAGGTTATCACACAATCTGACGGCGTGCAGCCCATCCTCATATAGCAGCAGCAGCTGATCAGGGTGAGGCCGTCCAGGTGTGAAGGTCATGGCTCGGCAGGAGACGTGACCTTGTGTTGTTAGAAGTGAAACGTGTGTTTGACGTGAAAAATAAACGCGTGGTGACATGTCACCACACGTTTATGTGGAAAATATTTTATAGTTGTCATTTAGTGAAATGTAAGTAATTGCAAATGCATTTTCCACATAAGGAGATTATCAGAACAAAAATCAGAATCAACTTCATTGGCCAAATTTGTACACATAAATGAGGAATTTGGCTTTGGTTCCACTTTGCGCTCATTGAAGAAATTGTAAATGTTTAGGGACATTTTAACAAGAAATTAGTGTCTCATAGTTCCCATATGACGATCCAGGATGAACGACTTGTCATTAAGGGCCGCTCTGTTTCCATTTATTAAATCTGAGCTGGTGACATTAACTGGCTTAAACAGAGTTCATTTGAAAGCTGTTGGGCTGAATCAGCTGTGCAGACTTCTACTTTTATGTGCCCATACTTGCTAAGATGCAGTAAGTTGGAACAGTGTTCAATCAAATATATCTTCATAGTTTCAAAACCTTCATAATTAGAACTGTGTATCAATTTGTTATGTTGCTCCCACAAAGTGCTGTGTAGTTTAGATTATATTCTTGCACCTGTTGGGTTTATCTACGCTGTTCGGTGCAAACCTCGAACCAAACTTTCTGTCAACAATGGCTTTCTATTTCACAAGTCCAGGTATGTGGAGTTCATTACTAAAGGTTATACTATTTTGCAGCTTCTCTAGAGTTTGTAAGGGACTCTGGGCTGTTGCTGTTATATGTATGAATGCGTGAGTGTCTCGGAGTGTTGATGTAACTCGGAGTAAAAGCCTGGTGCAGGTTTTACTGACAAACTATTTCAGGTACAGCTGAGTTTCAACACAATAGATTCTCATCATGAATTCAGAGCAAAGGCAGAAATACACGACTCTCCAGTGAACAGATGATGCAGCCATTTGTTGTGAAGTACAAACAGCTGCAGTGCTTTTGTGAGAAGACTCTTCAAAGTGAAGCAGGGGCTTAACTGTCGTCTGTTTTCCCCGAGAAACAAGTTCCATTTTCCAAAGATGTGCAGTGGGGCCATTTTTTTTCCACTCCATCGCAAAGGCAGTCCCTCCGTCTGTGCCTGATTCCTTCACAGTGTTTGGAATGAGAGTGGAGGGAGACCGTTCATTGAGGTGGAGAAGGAAATATTATCTGCATAGTCTGCAGAGACATTCAGCCTTTTTGGCACTGCACAGATCTAATTGAAGTTGCACAGAAAGGTAACGAACGGCTGCCAAAGCGTGGTAGAAACCGGTGCAAAATATTAAATCTTCTGAAGCCACTTACGAGCCTGCCAAACGGACCTCCAGTAAGTCTAACGCGGCTGTTTATCTTTAATTTGACACCATGAATTATAATTTCACTTCTTGATTGGTGTTTCTTGAAGCTATGTTTTATCTCAACATTTTCAACAAAACAAAAAAAAAAAAAAACAATATCTGCTTATGATTCCTGCGACACAATTTCAATTTATTCAGAGAAAAATAGAGAAATCCTTCTACTCAACATGCTGTTGTTGTTGTCAGGTCATATTTTATTAACTTCTTTAATTTGAGTCAAACGTTTTAATTACTTGTATTATTACCGTGTTTGCATAAAAAAGTGTAAGTGCTGTTTTTTTTTTTTTTAGTTTTAGCAAAACAGAGCTCTCTCAAAAAGGAAATCTTGGATCTTAATGAGATAACCTTTATACATAATAGTTAAAGTAAAAAAAAAAAAAAAAACTGTTCAGTTAAATAAAATTCAAATTTGCATATTGATGAAGAAAAGCAACTGACAGGCAGAGCTCGGAGGAAGACATTCTGGTTATAAATACCTAAGCACTCTAAACATCACTGACATTATGCGGGCAGCCTTAAAGATCTATTTATACAATATGTAAGACCGTGATATTATTTATATCCTCTATACCCACAGGAGCCTTTTGTGCGCCAGAGAACATATTTCCTAGATGCTGCCTCGTAGGTTCTGAGATGAATAAAGCAAATTAAAATGACATAACGCGGATGCAGCAATATCATGAAAGCACCTATTTTAAGTGAGATTTCTGACGGTTTTGCTGTCGCTTGATGTCGCTTCGGGCAACACGTGACGGACGGATTTGATGTCTTCATCCGAAGATGCTGAGGATGCAACAGCATGACCATTAGTTGGGATTCGTAATGATAGACAGGTACAGACAACATGATATCTGAGCGATTCTTAAAGAGGAGCGCAGGCGCCCTAAAGCACAAGTAAAAGATCTATAGAATAAGCTGAAACCAGAGACTTATTTTCAGTCAGACGCCGTTAGTTCTGCAGCTAACCGCCTAATGAGAATTAATGCAGTTGTCAGGAACTGCTGCTGTTCGCTAAGATGATCGTTTTAATTATCCACCAGGTCAGAAATCAACCAGTGGGGCTCAAAACATAATACTCCTGATTTCTTCAGATCAACTCAAGTGAAGCTAACGAAGTGAACTTTGCAGCTTAAGCTGCTGCTTTTCAAGCTTGATAAACAACGTAATGGGCTTTTGATGTAGGAATTAAAAAACATCTCTTTTCAAATGGGCTGCAGGTTGGATTTCTTTTTTGGAATTCATATTTTATTTTCGCTTGCTGCCCTTCTGCTTAAAAAATATTCAAGTTTTGCTTTCAAACCACTTCTGTGATGAATATCACAGCAAGTAATCATTAGAAGACAAAACTCTGTTGTGCAAACTAACGGGTCTTTTAGAATAACAGTTTATTTTAATGTTTCTGTCAACATTCAAGGAATTTTTCTCTGCTTAGACTCCTAATAGTTGAACATGCATAATGACTGCATCTCACTTTAATTCATCTCCTGGTAATTAAGGGAATTTATTTGTAAACGTTCCTAAATACTAAAATGGCATTGTATCTCTTTCAAATCCTTCTAAACAGCATAGAATACATTTGCTTACAACTAGTATTTAAAGGGTAGGGGGCTTTGTTGTTATTCTGTGTGTGTGTGTATATATATATATATATATATATATATATATATATATATATATATATATATATATATATATATATAAACTGCATATGTCTGCAACGGATGCAATTATTGTGATTCAGTATTTGATTTTAAGATTTCATTGAGTTTGGAACTGCCTTGAGGGCTATAGGCATGTTGTTGCACCACATATGATTAAATGCTTGAGGACATAAACAGGGGGAAAAAAAAAATCAAGTAGGTTTCCTCGGGAGAATTACATTCCCCTGATTATGTAAAACTTAAGTTCAGCGCTCAGACGGGCTTGAGAATGCTTAAAGCATCACTGTTAAATATGTGTAAATGCTGGCTATAGTATGACAGCAGGGTGTTTGGCAATCAATGCACTGAACGAAACGGGTAAAACAAATGTAGGAAAAGCAAACTGCTGCTCAGCTCCTGCTGCTGATATAATTAGATCGTTGCTTTCTCTTTGGGGTTCAGATTAGTGGGTAAGCAGTGGAAAATTTCAAAGAATTAAACCTAACACTTTGGTTTCTTCTTAGCCCTCAAATGACTTTGTGAAGATGTAATTTTCTTTCCCCTTTCTTTATCATGGTTACTTTTTTACTGTTACTAATAGCAACATGGTTTTAATATAATGTAGCTTTGTTTTTTTTAAAGCTCTGACAGATTTCTAAAAATAAAAAAGGAACATGGAAAAGGAAAATAAAATATGTGTTTATATTACAGTTACTGGAACCAGCTTTAACGATTACATCTACATTATGTTGCTAAAGTGTGAATACCTCCTAAACCTTTCTGCATTCTGTCACATTAGCACCTCAAACTTGTTTGTATTTTACTGAAATTTTAGGTGTAAAGATTAAGACAAAGTAATAGCCTCTGTCCTGCATTTCTGATTGATGCTCTCCTTGCATGGCCCTACAGTTTAGTCACAATATCTTTCCACTTTCAGAGAGTCAATTGAACAGTTATCTGTAAGATGGTACAGGCTTTGCACTTTATTTTACATTTTAGCCTGCTATCCATTTCTCCACAGCTCTGTTCCTCACCTTTCTCTGTTCCTTTAACTTTATTGATACAGTTGTGAAATTGCACACAGGCAGACTCCATTTACTTGTTAGGTGACCTTTTAAATTATCCCTTTTCTTCTGACCTATAACTATGTACTAGTTTGTCTTGTTTTACAACATACAATAGTCGTAAAGTAGATTAAGGTTAAGAAACTACTGTATAAAAAAGTTGAAAGGGTAGAACATTATTTCAAGGCAGTATAACATGTATTTTTTTTTTCTTTTTTAAGTGTACACAGCATGTGATTGATTTAAGAAAGCTTGCTGTGTTTTTGGTAAAGCTTTGCTTTTATCGCTCTGAACTCTGCAGGACAACGTGAATCTCCTTCTGACAGAGGAGGAGATGTACAGTCTAATGGAGACGTTCAAGCAGTGCAAGATCATCCCAGGTGAGTCCGGTAAAACACAAAACAAGGCTTCCAGTAGAAAGAAGCTTTGTTTGACGCCCCCAGACATAATCATCTGAGTTTGGTTACTTTGGCTGTACTGCTTTCTGTTTTGTTCAGAATCAATCCTTTCCCCGGAAAGTTTCCTCCTTCTCTTTTGTCAAAGTAGTCATTTTTCATAGGCCCAGATTTTGTCTGTGTTATCCCAAAGCTC
Source organism: Fundulus heteroclitus (assembly GCF_011125445.2). Classification (NCBI taxonomy): domain Eukaryota; kingdom Metazoa; phylum Chordata; class Actinopteri; order Cyprinodontiformes; family Fundulidae; genus Fundulus; species Fundulus heteroclitus. Next base: position 10,760,692 of record NC_046368.1, on the reverse strand, counting down.
GGCAGGTTGACAGGGATAGGTGGTCCCGTCTTCTCTGAAGATGACTCATCCTAAACTAATTATATCTAGGAGACCAGTGGGTGACAAATTTACTGTGATGTGATGAATTGCTCCTTGCCGTTGCAGAGTCATGCCTGGTGTCAGATGAGCTGCTGCAGTACCGCCACTTTGTGTCCAAGCAGCAGTTCGATAAGGACCTGAGTGATGAGCAAGAGGAGGAGGTTTTGGCCCAGTTTGCTGCTCTGGATCCTGAGAAGAAGGGTCACATCGAATGGTCAGACTTTCTCTACTTTGAGTCTCTGGCTGTTTTGAGGAAGTTCAGGACAGAGGTATAGTATTTTGATGGGGAAGAAAGATACTTTATATGATTGGTAGTTAAAAATTGGAACTCTCACATGCCATATTACATCACCACTTACTACAATGTTTTATAAAATCCATAGTATTTATAGTATGTTTTTTTATTTTAATATATATCATAATGTAAATTATGTAATTTGGTAATTTGTAATTCATGGTATTTATTTAATTAGTTGCTTTAATCCAGTGGCCTTAATTAGTAACGTTATTATCAATGATTTCCACAGGCCATATTTAACATTGGTCTCGGTGCATAGCTTTGACAGATTGAATTTTATGCAGTAGCATGAGGTAAGGCAGAGATTGCAGATCATATCAATCAGTGCTAATGTGGTTGAGAATGATTCAGGCAAGAGCCCTAAATATTGCCGTTGGCAGAAAACGACATTAGAATAAATGAAACCATATATGTTGATGGATGTTTTAAAATTAATACAAATAAGTGCAAACAGTCCACGTTCCTTCATACTTTTATGAAATTGTTTTTTTCCCTGTATTTATTTTTTATTTTTTTTCAGAACTCATTGGTGCGTCTGTTGACAGCTAAGGAAAGAGACAAGGCAAGGACTGTTTTTCAAGGACTGGCCACGGATAAAGATGGCGCGATCACGAGGGCGGAATGCCGCCAGGCGCAGCAGTCCTGGTTCCACAAGCTCAAAGATCCCCAGTCCTGCAATGTGAGGTGAGGACACAACACGACTCTACTTAAAGGCGGCAGTTTAGGGAGTCAGGATCTCATCTGCATGCAGACAGCAGCGGGTGGAGCGATGAAAAAGGATGGACTGCTTAAAGATGAGAGACAGAGATGGAGAGAAGAAAGCAGTCGTGAAATATGCTTCACCGTGTGAGAATAAGTCACGAACAATGCCCGTTTTCACTGATGTGCTCTAAGCACAAAGACACAATCACTCTCCTTAACAATAAGCAGATCCTAAAATGCAAATCAGCCTTAACGTCTTGATTTGAGACTCATTAGGTTCATCTATTCAAATATGATTTGCATCTAGAATGCTTAGCCAGCTGTGGGTTTCAATAAAGTCTGGCAGGAACATGTTTCTCACTCAGTGGTATCACCTCATTTTAACACCATTATTTCAGTTCAGTCTTTTTTTCACTCTGGTGTCAGGTGTATTCACAGTTCATGATGTTCCATATGATTTAACCGTGCAGTGGGTCTGCATTACAGCCAAGGTTACCTGGCTGTTGACCTGTTGTCTTTCACTTACACACATGCTTAAAAAAAAAAAAAAAAAAAAAAAAAAACTTTCTGGTTAACGTTACATAGGCCAAAACCAGCAGTTAATTACATTAATCAAATGAATGTGAACATTATGATTCTCATTCATATTCCTGCAGGCTGGGTTAATATAAAGACTGTCGAACATGCAAGTCACCAAAACCCTGGGTTTGGAAAAGATATAATTTTTCAGTTAGCACATGGGTTTGGGAATCTGAGAAAATCAATTTAAAAGTGATTTTCACAAACACTCTCTTTCCAATCTGGCTGAGCTTGAAGAATTTTTAACAATACACAAAAAAAAAGTCTCTGGACGTGCCAAGCTGGCAGAGACACCCCTCAAAGGACTGAATATTACTGCGCAGCCATTATTTTTACTGAAAAATATTGGAAACCATGAATCACTTTCCTTCCACATTTATACACTACTTTGTGTCACACATACAATGTTTTACAAGTAATTCCACATAAGACACATTGAGTTTTGTGAGGAAAAGTCTAAGGGACGGGAATCATTTTACATATCATTGACATGTAAAATTATTTCATCTTGATGTGTTTTGGCTACAAAAACTAGGAAAGGTATAATGTTTACCTAGTTGACTCACCTCTTATAGGATTGCTTCGCACCTGTCACCTCTGAAACATCCACTTTTGTGGCACTGGTGGCCTTTCTTGACAGTAATCAGACAGGAAATGGGCAGAGAGAGAAGGGGGGAGGACATGCATCAAAGGTGCTAAGGTTGGGAACGGAACCCAAGAAGGTTGGTTTGGGGACCAACAGTCTACTCTCTGTATAGGGCAGCAGTTTTATACCTACACCCTGCAACCCCGCACCTCAAACATTTACCTTAATGGAAAGTACTGCAAATTTTTTCCAGATAGAAAACAAAGAAGTTGACACTAAATTGTAGTACTGTTCAGGACGTAGCAGGCAATCATATATCTATGTAGTTTTCTGTTTCAATGTCAGAATAGCAATCAGCTTTTTTTTTTGAAGACAGGAAAAAAGTTATTGGGTTGTTTCTGAATATTTATTGATTTATTCGATGTTTTTCCCCCACTGAAATCTGTATGAACATTTTCCCTTATGGTATTTTAAATTATTCCTTTTTTGTTATGTCCTGTTTGTCCCACCGGGGTTTTGCATTTGTGTGTTTTCACGAGCTGCAAAACCAATTGCCCTTCAGGGATATCTGAGTAAAGTTAAGTTGAGTTGACCTGAAAAAGTTAATTAAAAAGGCGATGCTTCAGATTGCCCTGAAGTGTAGCCTTCAAAAGCTCATCCCACTAGTGCTGTCTGAGTGAAAGAAAGAAAGAAAGAAAGAAAGAAAGAAAGAAAGAAAGAAAGAAAGAAAGAAAAAGCGGAAATAATTAAAGCATATCGGCTATTTCCAAACATTTGAGGTTGAGAAATATTTTAACGTTTTAACAGCTTATTGTTTTAAATTAAATGTACTCTGGTTAAACTGCCAGTCAATTGAATCACTGAACCGGTGACATCAATACAGCCATGTAATCGTGTGTGCAGCAGCTGCTCTGTGTTTTTAGCCATGATACAGGTGTAGAAATGAATGCAATAACTTTACGTTGCCCCTCATGTCTTGTGAGGAGCAATGGGACATAACAGCGTCACAACAAATCCCTCCATGTGTAGCGTTGTGGTCAAACTGAATCAAAGGAGATCCAAAACTTGTAATTACTTTCACAGTGCAACGCAGTTGGGACACAACAGCAGAACAATGTGTAATCCGGTGTCAGTCCCTGTAAGATAAAGTCCCAAAATATGTGAGCATAGGGCCGGATAATTCAATAACAATATATATTGATTGATAGACGTATATCGATGATAGAAAAAAAAAGGTCAATGAAAAGTTCAATAGAATAACAGTTTTACTTCCTTTTGCATTCTAGCCATGTAGGTTAATATCACAGTCATCACATCCTCCCAACTAATCACAAACGCAGACCCAGAAACGCTCCGTCACCAAGCTCCGCCCCCTTCAAAGGGTTCAGAGGGCACACGTTCTTTTTATCTTGTTTAAAAACTTGCAGTTTTGGTAGACAGTTGGTTGAATAAAGGGTTGAGTTTGAATTCAGCAATTACATGTTCTGTTCTGTATCTTAAAATTGGTCGCCAAGCAACAGCATGAAATGGTCAGGTCTGCCCTTAAAATAGACATTGTAAATTTGTTGATAATTATCGATATCGATCAATATGATTTCTATTTTATCGATATGCTTTTTATCTACATCATCCAGCACCATGTGAGCATGAAAGCATTCATCTAACTTAAAGAAGGCATTTATTGTTAATGTGTCATTTTACTTTGGGTGTTCTGTCATTTCATTCCCAGTGCTGAAGTAATATGTCTATTGCTGTGAAAATGTGTTTCTTTCTCCTCACAAACTGTCTATGTTTTTGCCTTTGTCAGGCGTACACGTTTCAGATCATCAAATTGCTATACCTGTGATGTTGTGTCAGTCCGCAGAACATTTTCTCAAAAGCCTTGGAGAGTATTAAGATGTTTTGTGGGTCTTTGGGATGTTTTTGATCTTGGAATTCTCCAATTGATGCAATATTTGCTTTCTTTTTCACGTAGCTAAATCCTGAATGCTGACTGAAACCAGAGCAAATGCAGAGCTTTAGATCTTGTTTTGGAGTGTATTGGGCTTCCTGATTAGTCAACAATATGATATTGAAATAATTAAGGGAGGCTGGCAAACCCCGGAGAGGCTGACCAGTATTCCCTGTTTTCTCCCTTTGTGGAAAAAAGGCTGTCATATTGGTTTCATGGAGATACAACTGTGATAAAAACATAAAAACAAGATATCTGTAAGGGTGGAAACACATTTTCATAGCATTGTATAATACGGTATACTAGTTTTCATGTTATACTTTACAAATCCACTTTTAATTAATGCACTGGAGATTTCTGACCAATCCAAATTTTACTCCAAAATAGTACCTTGAGGAACTCCACAAAGGCCACGTATTTGATAAATATCCCTCCTAGAGTATAGAATTGATATCTTCAAATCTTTAACAAAAAAAAACAACAACATAAATCTTCACTGTAATTGAAGTGCATTCATCTTCAGCAACATCTAACTGTGTGTGCATGTGCCTTGTCTACTGTTTAACCTCTTGTGCTGGTACTGTCACTTTTCCTGTGCGGTACCATTCCATATATCTCACCTATTCCCCACAGACTCATGGGATTCTGCTCACCTATGAATTGTGGGTGAGTGTGACTCAGCATTGCATGGCTTGCCTCTTTTTATTCACTTTAACAGCCACCGTTTCCCTGTAGTCCTTCAAGTGTTCTCAGACAAACTCTTGATTTAGATTTAGCGAGGAGAGCGCAACAGAGAGATCCCTCTTAGCTCCAAACTGATACTATAAACATTAATCAATCAAAGAGGCGCATTTAGAGGGCAAGGAGGTTTAATGAGCAGTGTGCATGCTCTTTATATCTTTGTTTCATGCTGCGCAAGGTGAGGCGCGGAATTAGGATGGCCTCTGAGGATTAGAGAAAAGCTTTTTGTTCTCTTTATTAGAGCTTTTCTTTAAAAGCCTCACTTAACAGACAACAGTGGGCAGATGGAAATTAGGTTCTCATCTGAGTTAAATCTAACGATGCAATGCGGCCTTAGTCTTGCTCAACACATATCAAAGAAACATTTTTTCATCAACAAGGTGCCATTTCAACTATGGCACTTTGTTTCACAGACATTAGGAAATTAGTTAATCCATGATTTGTTGGGTTCCCAATAAAAAAGAAAATGCAATAAAAGAAATGTGTATGTGTCCATTTTTCACAGACCCACTGAAGAAGGATGTTATTCATTAGCTTTTACAGCTAAATTTGATGAATCATCATCTAAATCTGTAAAGGAAAACATTATGGACATTTTAATGTGATGAGAAAACCAACAATAACTAAATTCTTCCTTCAAATTATTAAGTGGACTGACATTGTACTTAATTGTACTAAGTATACAACACCTAGCAAAATTATTCATTTATTAGTATTTTATTTGACAGATTTATACAAAAGTAGTTCATAAGTAAGGAAGAAACTGATGTGTTTACTTTAAATTCTTTAACAAGTACAAATGTTAGAGTTAGCTGTGCACAATCAATTTTTAATTGGATTTGTGTCTTGACTTTGATATCAAGCATTCCATCGTAGCTCTGGCTTAGGTTTGCCTGCTGGGAGCTGACCCTCCATCCCTATTCTCAAATCATTTGCAGTCCCTAACACATTTTCTTCCATGACTGCCCTGAATTTAGCTCCATGATATCATCCAGCCTATCATCTCTCACCAGCTTATCTGTCCTAGATGAAGAAAATATTCCCCACAGCATGATGCTGCCAAAAACCAATTTGGCTATGGATGGATTATGTGTTCAAAATGATGATCAGTGCTTGTTTCCTTCACATTTAGCATTATGTATTTATGCCAAAATGCAAAATTTGGTGTCATCTGGCCATGTGACAAAGTGCAAATGGCACGTCCTATGGTTATCTTTCAACAATGGCTTTCTTTAGGCGACCGTTTTATTAAGAAAATATTTGAGGCTTGTAAGAATAGTAGCTATGTAGTCATGGACATTTTTAGCTGCTTCTCTGATTTTATAATCGATTCCACATAACATTCATGCACTATTTTGTGTTCCTCAGTCTATTCAGATCCCAATTAAATACTCCAAAGCGGTGGTCTGAAACTCCAGGCATCGAGGGCTGATGTCCTGCAACTTTTAGACGTGTCTCTGCCTCAACACGCCTGACTCCAATATGAGCTCATTAGCAGAGCTTGGCTCCATGCTAGTGCTGTAGCTTAGCCATTTGATTTCTGTGTGTAGGGCAAGGGACGCATCACACAGTGGCCGTCGAGGATTTGAGTTGGAGACCACTGCTCTAGTTTAAGTTTAATTTTAAGGCTCTGATTTTGATAGAATGTGAAAAACGGATATATCTTCGCAAGAAATTCTGAGTTGAAAATAATAAGAATGCATCGTCTGTTTGTTTTTTTACACATATAGGTTTCAAATTTTAATCCATGTCAGTGGAATTTAATTGTTTATATGAAGCTGCCACCTCCTAATGTGCTGTCACGCTTTTCTTCTCTGTTGTATTATTTAGTATAAGTCATGTTGGCCCCATATGTGAGAGCAGTCCAGCCAGCTCTGGCAGCGAAAGGAGCAAGACTGATGAAAACAGGTTTGTACTTTTAGTTAGAACAAATATTTGACAGTAAACAATAGGCTCTGAAATATCCTACACACTTTGTGCTTAATTGGCTATTGCAACCCTGCAGGGTTTTTTTCCCCCACTCTGAAAAGACTGTAAGCTGTTCCTGGGCAGCAACATTATTTTTAATAAAGCAGTGCGACCCAGAAGTGTTCACAAGGACAGCGAGGACCCGCTTCAGGCTAAGCTGCCCTCATAAATGGCATCAAACTTACTTTTGAACTATTAGCAGAGCGTGCAGGCAGAGCCTCTTTGGGATAACAGGATGTTTTGGACTTGTATTATGCCACATCACATGATTTTGCAATACTTACAGCTAATTCTACTGACCCTGGGGATCCCTAAATGCATATTGGGAGTTAAATTAGACAGAGCACTAATTAGCAGAGCATGTTAATTTTTTATAACTCAATTTTCAAAGCATCAAGTGGCATATTACTATTAAAGAGAGATATGATGGTCTCTTTAATTATATCATTTGGATTGAGGGCAGTTTTATGCTTTGTAAGAAAAAATACTTTTTATACAACGGTATGTTTTATATATCAATCATAAAAGAAGATGTTCAAGACTATAAATGGGAATAATGTTAGTAGTATTTTTTTCATAAAAAGATCCAATCTAACCCTCTCAACATAATTCAAGCCAATGATATAAAGTTGTCCATGTTTGGTTCACCAGGTTTTTATTGAAACTAGTTAAATTAACGGAATTTCTAACTGGTTCAATAACTTTTTCCAGCCAATAAAAATATTAGATGTTAGATAAAGAGAATACCTTATACAAGTTTTCATACCCCATGAGGATTTACACATCTTGTCACTTTACAACCACAAACTTCAGTGTGCTTCACTTAGTCTGTATGTGATTAGATAGACAGAAAGTGGCGCTTCAATGTAAAAGGGAAGGAAATTTCTTCTTTTTCCTTTTTCAAATGAAAATATTTAAAATTGAGACATGCAACAGACTGGCTTGAAATAATTTTCCTTCCCTTTTACAATTATGCACTTATTGGTGTTGGTTTGCCAATAACACTTTCAATAAAATATGTTGAAGATTGCGGTTTTAAAAATGACAAAATAAAAATAAATTCAAGAGAGATAAACATTTTAAAGAGAAACATTAGACTTCTGTCAAGATTATTGATATAAACTTAGGAAATTATTTAAACTCTTCATGGATAGCTAATTTTGGGTGGTGGGTATTGTGGACAGACATGTTTAAATTTATCCAGATTTGCTCCTAAGGTTCAGCAGAGTCTGGCTAATTCACATCAGCACTTTCATAATTTTGCTATAGTCACATTAAGTTTTCTTAGTACTTGCTTGGGGGCTTTATGTTGTTGAATTGATTGGCAAATGTTATTCTGACATTGTTACTCTTCTAAGGTTTCTTTCAGAATGATTTTTTTTTCCTTCTGTACCCAAAATAAAAAAAAGGTATTTTTACAGGTAGACTATTACATGTAAGAGAGATATTTATTCTCAATTGTATGCTACATTCAATGTTGTTTGTCTATTGGGCTGAAAAATATTACATTTTGTTCTCAGAGAGAAGCTTAGGGCAGAGTTTCCACCATGACTTGGTACAGAAAGTGATTGATGCCCTGGCATTTTATCATTTTTAATATCAGAGGCTAATCTGCTTTGAGGTGATTGGAATCCCGTGGAAAACGAATGTTCTTTCCTCAAATCTGTGGCTTAACGCTATGTTATGCCAGTGACAGCATTTGATTTGGTTTTGCTGTGTTTTGTTCATACACCATTCAAACCTACCATCGATAGCAGTTGTTTTTCAGAACATGTCTGCCCAGTCGGGACATAAACAATGGACGTCTTAATGGTTTCTGAAGCTAGCAATAAATTCTTTGGGGCTTGTAGATAATAGGATTTGCTCTCTATTGAATGCCAAACCTCCATTTAGATCCAATGACAGAGTTTTTCTTTGGGGGGGTGGGGGGGGTTGTAAGCATGGTCTGTCCCTGAGACGCTTGATGTGGGTTTGTATGCTTCCCAAAGAAGTCATTGTTCAAGCAGCATTACATTTGTGCTTACAAGTTGGAATTTCAGCTTCAACTCTGAAAGAAATAACAAAAAGTTATGAATTTAGACATAATAAAGCGTCTGTACCCTGGTCCTAAAAATACGGCAGCCATACACATGAATCACAGCAGAAGTTGCAGTAATAAAGTGCCTGTCTGCTCTCATAATATTCTCACCTTGAAATTACACCATTATGGCGTTATCTGTGGGGATATGCAGTGCCATTTTGTCCTCCAAATGAGTTGTGTTTAGAAACAGCCAATGAGATTATCCTGGTCTGATCTGATCTTATCTGAGCAGACTATATTGTACCAGTATTTTACTAGGCTTGTTACTGTCATATATCCACATGTGAATTGCCACATTGTGAATACAGTGACATGTTCAACACATATTTACATTGAATGCAGTCAAATTCATTTTATAATGTACAGTGGTAAATATTTGCTTGAATGAGGAGAGTCAACCGACAGCAACAATCAGCCTTTCTGTGCAAGCATGTGGCAACAGTGGTAAGGAACAACCCTGTTTTACCAGGAAGCAACCTCCAGCAGAACCAGACTCAATGTCAATATTGATCTGTTGCTAACAACTGGGGATTGCAAGATCACACTTCTACCCATCTGTGACTAAATATAGATAGATAGATAGATAGATAGATAGATAGATAGATAGATAGATAGATAGATAGATAGATAGATAGATAGATAGATAGATAAGCAGGGGGGCGAGCATGTCTAATCTGCCACAAAGTTTGCCTTGCTGAGTTTAAATTTAGGGTTCTATGAGGAAGTTTTTTGCATCAGCCATGGCAGGAACGCCTATAAGGACTTTAAGTTGCTTCACTGCAGACTTTTTTAATGCAGTGAAATCATTATTTTTGTAAGGTGGATATTGGAGTGCACAGCTGAATAGGTGGAGTGTTTCTTGGGTTAGATCCAGAGATCAGCTGCTCTCTCTACTGCTGCAGCTGCAGCAGTCTGGAGCAGAGTGGGCAGCGGCTCTCTCTCGTCCCTCACATGGCTGTTTGATCAGGGGGCTGTGAACAACTTTTTGAACCAAACATTATTTAGAGACAAAACTTAATAGCTTTCAGTATGTGCAAAATGAGAGAAAGCCTCGCTAAATCCCCCGATCAGATTTAAGTTATGAAATACAGCGCACCCATCTGTGTATAGAAAGCTGAGTTGTCCTTTTTTTCCCCTTTGTTTCCTTTAGGCGTACTTATAGTTTGTAAATAGTAAAATTATATGTTGAGTTGACCCATTCCACTCAAGGTGGTCCTTAATATCAATGTTGTGGCTCTTCAGTTTAACTTTTCCCTGGACTTTGTTGTGAAAACCTTGTCGTTTCTCCTCGCCCTTGGCCAATCAGTGAACAGCAGTGAAATCAAAATGCTCGCAAAGCAGGTGGAGCTGAGTTGAGCCGGGCCAAACAGAGCCGATGTAAAAGGGGCTTAAGCCCACATCACTGACAGATCTGTAGCTGACTGAAATGCAGACAAGTTGATCTTTGCAACTGCACTTTCAATGTATTTAAATAGAGTATCTTACAATTACTTTTTTTTATTTTATAGATTATAGCTAAAAGTAAGAATGTAACTCCCTCTATTTTATATTTTAAATAGAGAAACTGCAAACAACAATGCTACATATTTCAGGTTTCTGCCTAACCTACATCTTCAATCATAGATTAATTAATAATGTAATTTTAAAGCGTGCCTAACAGCTATCTAAGTAACCAATAACTATTTTGTTGTTTTATATTCAATAGGCCATTGACATGGGCAGACTTTCTGAGGGAGAGTGCCATCTACATTTTGGCAGCTCGGCCCAATAGCTCTGCCATGCACATCCGGATGCCTCTATAGTCCAAGGTCCTCCACTGCAGCCCGCAGAGAGAGGAAGAGCGGTGTACTCCGTGGATGAACTGGGGGAAGAGATAACCATGCTGACATGATGTCATGAAGAGTTGAACGGAGGGAACCGGTTGAAGCACCAAGAGATAGCGAATGAAGCAATCAACAATCTCCTCTCCAGTGTCACTTCAGCACAACAACAAAGGCAACACAGACGTGTTTGATACACAGGCACCCTAAGTGGCAGCAGCTGTCATAGATCCAAACCCAAAACCTTGTCAGTTTCTAAAAAGTGTAAGAGATACGGCGGGCGGGACAGCCATCCTCTTCTTAGCTGGTTTGTGATATTTCTGAAACTTTTGGTATCGTCACAAGCAGACAAGAAGCCAGGATGCTAGAAGTGGCACAATGCCGTGGGAGCTGCTTACCACTCGTTTCCGAGTGGGTTCGTTCGCGTGACAGGCCTTTGCTCTACACAAGTGTTCATTACTTTGAGCTTCATCACATGCTAATTATAAATACATGACATTATATCGGGTTTTCAGTTCACCCTCAGAGCCCCTGGTGAATTACTGCTATCCGTACCAAGTAAAAGCAACCTGTAACACGTACCAATATAAATTATTATTGATCAAAATCTGTATTTATTCCTGAATCTTTAGACGTATCCTTTGTTTTCCCAGTCTCATCCAAGAATCTGTGTTCTTTTGAAATACTAACTGTGAAAAGGATGTGAACATTAATGAAAGCTAACCTCGTAAGTGACATGTATGTGTATGTATATATACTGCCATATCGTCCTACCGCTTTTGTTGTGCTCTCAGAGCTGCACTATGACAAGGTTAAAAAAAAAAAAAGTGGAAAAAAAAACAATCGCTTGTTTCGTTCTAATCACAATATTTGCACCGTGAGAATGCCATAAAATGTAATCATTGTCTGACATAACCACTGTAATGAACTACTGACAGAAAGTGAGGTGTGACAGATAAATGGTTCTGCTTCCCAGAAAGCCACACCTATTGTGACAAAGTAGCCAGGAAAAGCAGGAAGGACATATATGCTGAAGAGCGTAAAAGAGATTTCCCTTTAAACCACTAAGGCATTGGACATTGTGTAGTGTTTCTGAAAGTTATATGCTATGTTCTTTTAATGAATAAAGTATAGGAATAAAATAAAGTTGTTGGTTAAAGACATATGTCACAGTGTTTCAATAAACACATGGCATTTACACTTGACTTTGTGTCCTGTGTTGTTCACACATAATATATTCTATCCATCAGATGTGGGGAGTGGAGTGTGTGTGGTGGTGTGCGCCAGTCCTGAACCAAGCAATATAATATGATATAATATGATAATTCACTTATTATTTTAAAGGTTCCTTTCTTCAATCCACTTTCCTATAAAAACAAGGTTTATTGAATGCAGCATCAGTGCTAAATCATTGAGTGATGAGTTTATTTAAGGGTATCAGTTGAAAGGGGGCTGAAAACAATCTAATCGCACATGATTTAGGTTTTACGAGGGAGAAAATGTAAACCTTTTACAGTTTTTATAATTGTTTTTCCAACTGTTGCGTGTATCATTGAAATTGATTTAAGATCTATTATGATTTTAAAAAAGGAAAAAAAAATGCACTTAATTAACTCGCAGAATTGGATCCCATGCATAGATTTACATTAGTTTGCACTACATTAACGGACATAACATTTTTAAAGCAATGAAACCTGAAACATAAATCATAATCAACATTTTCATTGGGTTCACATTAGGAAAAATCTTCTTAAAATCCAGTTGTCGACAACACAAAACTATGGTAGCCACACCTTTCTTAAAAAACAGCAAGTGAGTAACATACATGGGGGAGGATGTGTCATCTGGGTCCATCGTGTCAGATGGGCTATAGCTTTAACCAAAACAAAGACTGCTATGTTCTTTTTAATACATTTAACAAAATCGCTGTGTAAATGTGTGCAACCAGACCTCAAAAGATGAAGTGAGTATCCATACTCTGCAGATGGACACAGCTTTGCAATGAAATAATGCACGATTTATCACATTACAAATAGTAGGCTTTTCCTTATCCAACAAAAAACACTTCTTGGTGAAAACACTTTCTACTACAACACTAAGAGATAAGATTTTTGCAAAGATTTGTCTTCAAGAGATGGACGCCACAGACCAGCAGACGGCTGCACTAGGTGATGAGGAAGCATGTTTTTCAGGTGAGTAAATATGTTGTTGACCATTGTTTATATGATAATAAACATATCTTCAAAATCAACTACAGTGCTGTAAAACAGATTTACACACTTACTGATTGCCCGTGATTTTTTTTGTTTTTTTTTACTTTTATCATACTTTCATGTTTGAGATTATCAAACACATGTTAATATCAGACTGCAAAGAAGACTCCAAAGTAATGTAAAAGACCACTTGGTAGTTATTT
>NC_046368.1:10676634-10746991 GCF_011125445.2 Fundulus heteroclitus | reverse complement strand
GACCTCCGCGGAGTGAAGTGCACCCGAGTATGTGGGCGCCTTTACATGAATGCACTTCTAGTTTCGACATTACAGTCAGGCAGTCTTGTAGACAGCTCAGGGATCCGATCAAGTAGTGACACAGTGTGCTGTATCGCTCTGAATATATTGAGTGGATCGGCTTCGTTGCTTACCAAAGTCGTAACAGATTTTTGAGCGCACTATACACATAAAATCGGTCTGTAAGCACAACGGTAATCATATATAAGGCACACTATCAATTTTTAAGAGGATTTAAGCATTTTCAGTGCGCCTTATAGTCCGAAAAATATGGTAGTACCATTGTACTACCTTACATCCATACGGTCATTAATAATCTGCTAATGATCAACATTTTAAACACTGTTAATACAGGTATAACCCAATAAACAAGCATATAACTGAAATGTAAGGTAATTTATGCAATGCAATTCAAAATTTGTAGCAACACATACAGAGGCTCAATCATTTCATTGTTATGCTTATGGCCTACATCAAATGAAAACTATACAGCGCATAGACATGAGATAAGTCCGATAAAACAGGGGATTTTCTAACTAAGAATTGTTGACTTGCTAAAAAGCATGTTGATTTAATGTACAATACTTGGTCAGGGCACCTTTTGCATTGATCCCTGCACCAATGCCTGTGGCACTGCTGAGGTGTTAAAGAGGCCCAGGTTGCTCTAATTGTGTCCTTTAGCTAGTCTGCATTGTTTGATTGCTTGATTTGTATAGGTTATTTGGGCAATGTGGAAAGGTGGCAAGTCCTGCTGAATGGGATCAACTTCTCCAATAAGCTTGTCAGCAAAGGGGTTAATGTAAAGTGTTCATGGTACTTGTAGATGTTTCCTACCAGTGTTTTTCCTTCCGCTTAATTTTGTATTAATATTCTTGGATACAGCAAATTGAGATTAGCCAATTTCTAAATGACTTTTTGTGACTTACTATGTTGTAGACTGTATGACCATCTGCTGTAAACATTCATGTTTAGTCTTATCAAGTTTCTGTAGGCCAATACACAGACAAAAACAGAATTCTGGGTTTTCTCTATAAGCCAAAATCATCAAAAGTAAAACTATCACTTGAGAAATACCACTGCATTTGTAATGAATCTATATGAGTTGCACTTTTTGAATTAAAATGCTCAAATTTACCAAGACAGTCATGTAATAATTATTTACTCTTGAGACCGACACAGATCGTCTTTGCTCAAGGTTTTAGATATTTAGAATTGTGATCTTATTTCCAAACCCAGGAGAATGAATGAGAGCAATACTGGGAACCACATTTTTCCTAATCACATCATGCTATATGCCCCGACTAATCTGATATTGCAAGAAGCTCTGTCCCTGGAGTGTTTGCAGAGGACATCATTTAAAGTTTTTCACAGGGCAAAAATTTGTTCCTCCCTAAAACGCAGAACTGCAGTGGACGGAGAGCCCTCGAAGCCACCCAAAGCTGTTTTAGACAGAGCAGAGGAGAGAAAAGGGAGAGAAAGAGAACGACAGAAAGAGCAGCATTAGCAGAAGGATGAGTGTGACAAGACAAACACGGGCAAACATGCAGCTCAACAGATTGACCAGAGAGCCATTTGAAAAGCTACAAAACTGAGAGGGAGGTAGAGCAAGATTTCAGAATGTTTTAATTAAAATATATCTTCCTAAGGAAAGAGTACACTTTTGGGATAGAAAAAAGATGATGATTTCCAAGCACATTACACCTGCCACAACTTAATTACAAAATCACTGCCTTAATTACTGACTGTAATAAGACAACAGAATTACTGTCCTTTTGCTCATTACCTGAAACGGCATTGTTATAATAGACTTTTTCACAGCACCCACCTCTGTGTTAATCTAAAATGAAAGCTAAGACTAATTTTTCTCTCTTGCGTAAACATTGGCTCAGACTTTGAACAGCAGTTGTAAGCAAGAGGGATACTGAGAGAGGAACTGGCTGGAAAAGTAAAATCTGACTGAATTAACTTGCTGTTACAAGATTTAATTTGAAAGGTTTTGTTGCAGGGTAACACCTGTTTCTTCTGTGGGTGAGACCAAGCCTCCATATTTTTCTTATTTTTTTTTTGTTAAGTTCAGGTGGAATACAGTTTCAGTTCTCAGCTATTATTTTTCTTTGTCCTTTAAACAATACTTGCTTCCTCTTGGTGTTTATGAACATGACTGAATTCTAAGTTATGGGAGGTCATTTAATATACCTTTTGTTTGCCTCCAAGGCATCCAAATTCAGATGACTTTTGCAGCATCTTTCCATGGTGTGTCCTTAAATGTCCTTATCAAGCTAACATTTGATTGTCAATGCAAGCTCACTGTGTAATCCAATAAATGAAGACACCGAATAAAGTGAGTACAATAAAGATTGTGCATTTTCTGGGCTGGGAATGATTGCAAAAACAAATCCATATTGTAATGACTGAGGGAGATTTTATTTGTTGGTCTAACAAGAGTCATATACTTTCACAGGCAGCCAGGTTATTTCTTGAAAGTTTAGTGAGTAGAATGGAAGGTCTCTCATCATTCATAATAGGTCATTACTTTTTAACCATAGGGCAACCCAGTCACACGTTGCTAAGCTTCTTCCACAATTTGAAATAGGAAATGGTAAGATATCAAATTTATTCAGTATTACAAACCTATAAGAATCAAGTTTGACACAATTAATGTCAACTATCAGGCTGTCTGGTATGCGGCCGTGTGCAGTGAAGGTGTGAGGTGTTGTTCTAACTATTCTCCAGCAGGATGAGAAACAGCCAGACGTGTTTTACATCCACACCAATTAGTGAGGAGCATTTAAGGCGAGTGGAGACAAACAGAAGCCATCCGAGCATTAGCTCTCCTGAGGGGTACCTGACCTGAACCTTGTTGATTGTGGCTCAATGGGTAGAGTAGTTGTCTTGCAATTGGAAAGTTATGGGTTTGATTCCACTTCCTTCCCTGCTGCCCCTTCTGGCATCCTTGACCCTATCTCCACCAGGCCTGTCCACTCTCCAACAATGGATCTCCAGCCACACTTCCATCAGCCTGACAACTACCTACCAGTCACCTTCAAGCCACCACTTATCACCATCTCCCTAAGTCAGCATCCGCCACTACATCCTGCCCTCATACTTGAGGGTGCTCAACCTGTCTTCCTCCTTCCCAGTCAGCTGTCCTGGTTCCATTCCCCGTACATCATTCATTTATTCAATAAACTCTTATCATTTATCATTTTCATGTGTGCTGCTTCTGGGTTGATCATGGGGAGTGTAAACACAACAAAGACAGAAAGGAAACACAAAATGTGAGCTAGAAACAGTGTTTCTCTGGTGCAGGCAGACTGAGAGAAGCGGGCTGCCAAACAATCAGCGCCACTGGACCCTCTGACCACAGACAGCAGGCAAAGTGGGTGAAGTGTCTTGCCCAAGGACACAACAACAGAGAAAGTCGAAGTGAGGGTTCAAATTGGCAAATTGGTTCAAATACAAGACAAGCTCATAGCTCCTGCACAACTGCGCACCATGGGATATATGGCTTCGTTTGACGGGTTTTCCAAATATGGTTGTAGGTGCATATCATTACTGCTACCAACCCTTTTTAATGAGGAGGGACATGTGGCCTGACAAAACAGCAAGTTGACATTATTATTACTTTTTTTATTCTTTGGAGATTTTACATATGCAGCAATATCAACTACATAAAATGGTTTATACAGTAATGTCATGGCACATTTAACTGAATCTACTAAGCAAAATTGAGATTAAAGAAACTAAATAACTATGTAGACAAAAAGCAGAAACCAAAGAACAAATAAAAATGGTTTAAAACTATTACCATAAAAATTATCCAATGTTTTTGAAGTTTTACTTGAGAAATTAATGTTTCAAAACATGATTTGCCAAAATAAAAATCACTAAACTTTGATTATTTATTACTGTGATTATTTCTCCGGAAATAATTTGATTTGGATTGGTAACTTAAGATGATAGAGGGAAGCTTTAAATTGGTTAGCTTTGTTAGGAGCTTCTCCGGGTCACTTGGGTAAACCATGAGGCAAGTATCTTAATGGCTTTCGCGTAAGTTCCACAAAATACCATTAATTAACTTTAATGTTCGTTGTTAATGTATGAATGCTCATGGCACTATTGGATGACTGCAGGGTGCACGAAACAAGCGTTATCTTTAAACAAACAGTAATTATGTTTAACTTGGCTTGTACCAAGCTGTTAGCTTTGCAGCTAGCAGACCTCTGGGATATTGTTTAAACTGACCTTTAGTCATATTTCAGTGCAAGGCGTGAGCTGAAAAAAAACAAATATTTAAAATTTTCATGGAAATAAAGATTGTTATACCAAAACCCCATTTTCAGGTTTTAGCTTCAAAGCACAGTAAAAACAATGAAAAATAAAAAAATACAAAACTTGTGTCACCAAAACTCACCTTCGCTGTTTTCCCTGCCTAACCTCATTATTTAATTTGTCCCATTCTGGTTACTGGGCCACGTCCAATGGAGATAAGTAATTTCAGAGATCATAGCGAGTGCCCCTTCTTGGGTGAGGAAAGCTGGGGGAAGGCTCTTGTTTTAGGATCTCGTTGTTCTGGACAAGCTCTGCCAGGTCAGCAGTGGGGCTGCACTCAGTGCCATCCTTGGATCTGGCTTATGAGGGCTACACTCACCCACAGCTGGGGCAAATCCTTTATGCTGTTCTCGGCTGAAGGAAGCCGGCTCACTCAGGTCACTTTTTTCTGCAAAAGCTAGGAGAAACACCACATGCAGCGGGTGCTTCCAAGTCAGATTTGCAGCAATCCCTCATACCCAGCATGCATGTAGTAGAGAGGAAAACTCCCCTTTACAGGAAGAAACCTCCAGGAGAACCAGGCTCAGTGTGAAAACCCCCGGCCACGACTGGCCGGGGGTTTGAGAAGACAGAGCAGAGAAACAAAAGAGCATGGAAGCACACATTGATCCAGGAATACTTTCTATGTTAGAGAGGGTAATGGCAGAGTATCTGCCCACAAGGATGGTATCACAGCTAAAGAGACAGAACATGAAGTAAAGACTTTACATTTTTAACTTTACTTTTCAACTTTATGTTTAACTTTTAACCTACAGTATCATATTTATCATGCCTGTTAGATTAGTGTGATATTTATATCCCTCATGGCTGAGGCAGATTAACACTGTAAATAACACAAAAATACATATGCAAATGTAATAATTTCTCAAAAGTCTTATTCAACTTAACAAAAAATTAAATCATTCATCTACTCAAGTATTACTTTTTTATCATCTCAGTTATGTTTTTATTTTATTTTATTGTTTTTATTCCACACTTAAAATTAGACATACGTCAATGCACCGGTGGTTGGACTGGTCCATATTTGACCCCGCACTTATAAGGGTTTAAACTAACTATTTTCAGAGTGTATGCAAAGGATATTAATGTTTTTATATCTCTGATATATTTTATAATAATACAAAAAAAAGAAACACTGTAGAGACTCCATAAAAGGCTGCAATGGCAGTACAAACAAAAGATGAAAAATTCACAACATTTAACTTGAATTATTGGCTTCTCTGTGTGGTGGAGTGGCAGGATGAGAACACCTGTTCCAACATGTGCTCCTTCAGACAGGTAGGAACTCTAGGGATGTAGATAAGGTCCAACACAAAGTTGTTAATCTTGTACAGCGTTGGTTGTTGTTTGAGTGGGGGTAGGAGTTCTGAAAAGCTGTCTGTGGTTACAGCCAATTAAAAGCAAGCCAGGTGTTAATTAGCTGAGGCGTGAGGGGATCAGCTTGGTCCCGATCCATACTACTGTGTTTCATAGAGCTCCAGCTCTTTAAAGTCCCAGCTGGGCTGCCTGCACCACTCTGCTTGTCATTCCCAATTAGGATGTTGAACATTTTATTTTTTATTTATTTATTTTTTTAACCAGAGTTATGCCACTTGTTACAGATTCCCACTCACATCCCAGGCAGATGAGGGGAAACAAGAATGATGACAAATCGGCAGGGTGGATATTTTCTTCCTGTCACAATTTCTCCTTTCAACTGTCTGAGGGGAAGCTGTAGCTCTGAACACAAAGCAACACCTGCTGAAGATGACATGAGAAGAATAGAAACATAGCAACAGTTTGCTGTCGTTCTGGAATGGAATCACTTCTAGGCGCCTGTGCCATTATTTCTGCTAGAAGAAAGACAAGAAAAGAAACAACTGCCCTCAAGCTTCCAAACCAGGAGCAAGTACAATTCTAAATCTAAATGATGTTTGGGGAATAGAGAAATGATTTTAGACCAGTTTTATTTTAATTTACCATTCTGTGAAAAGGGCACTTTGTCCCTCACAGATTTCCTCTGATTTCTTTTTTCTTTTTAACAATTATATGTTCGGTTTCAGGTTATAAAGAAATTTAAATAACTAACCAGGTCTCTGGGATAAATTATATTGTCAAGGGAAAACCATCTAATCCAACCTGTCCCTATGTGAAAAAGCAAACACCCTGCTCCCCCATCCCACAAACCTATTGATTCAGAAATTAAATGTGTTTACTCAGTTTTGGGAAAGATGAAATCCTATTCACCTTCAACACTCACTACAGCAATACAGTCCATCCTGTAGAACAAAGAATGCACTTACATGGAAACTGCCCAGACTAAACTGAAGCAGACAAAATAAACCCCGAAGAACAGTGCTTGCCCTGATCTAAATAAATTAAAATGTAGATGGAGAACAAAGTAATCCTTAGAGCAACGTGTAAGATCCTCATCTTCGATGCCACTATGGAGCTTTACGATATATTAAATTACAGTTATTCAGGTCGGATCGGCAGAAACTGGAAGTGGTTCGGCCGACATCGGAAGTGACCTCTCCGCCATTAAAAGCCACTACGAATCCCAGTAAATCCATCAGATTACTTCTCACTTACATTTTGATACATTGCTCAACATGGTGAGTTGAATTTGAACATTGTAAACAGCTTGGAAACATTGCTTTTGCAAAACAGTCTATACTTTTATGGTTGTTCTGTACATTAGCGCCTAGCTAGTACTATGCTAGCTGCGTTTAACAGTATGATTTGAAACTGATGTATAAACTACCCTTTACAATAAAGTAGTATCCATCCATCCATCCATTTTCTAAACCGCTTAATCCCTCATGGGGTCGCGGGGGGTGCTGGTTCCGATCTCCAGCGTTCACTGGGCGAGAGGCGGGGTACACTCTGGACATGTCGCCAGTCTGTCGCAGGGCATAAAGTAGTATATTTGAAGTAAATTTTATTAAGTACACTTAAGTATAATCTTAGGTCTTCGTATTAATGTACTTAGTCTTAGAGTTCTGTTTATACTTTTCAGTATAAGCCAAGTATACTCCACTATACTTATGTAAAGTATATGAAATATAATCTAGAAAAATTAAACTTCAAGTACACTGCCTCATTTAAAGTATGAAATAAGTATACTCGTTGTACACTTGACTAAACTACTTTTTTTGCTATGGGTCTGTTTTAAGTAACAAACTATTTGTGGTTAAAATGTCTGATTTAAATCCAGTATAACTTTGGTGATGACATGATTAACTGAGATGGTCTGAATTTGTGGTTTGAATTTGTGTTGTTTAATGAAGCTTATCAAATACTAAATATTGATGACGTGTGAAATCACTGGGCAATAAACAATCACAACCACAACTGGTTTATTTTATTCATAGCCCAACAGCTTCACTGCATTGGTAATGTAGCTATAAAAAAATGTTTACGAATAATAATGTACTCCTAAAAGAGTACAAAATTAATGCAATAGTAATTTGTCGCTAATATTAATGGCTCTATATTATTTTGGACTGTTGTTAATATCATATAGTGTATAAAATATGGCAATGTTGAAAAGTTCTAGTTGTTAGAAATCATTGTGATAGACTGCATTTATCTGTTATGAAATGTAAAAGTTATTAAGAGTAATCTCATGAGCGACAGTTTCAATGCATTAAGAGAGAAAAACAATAAAAGGTACATTTCCGACCCATTCTGTTGGGAACCACTGCATTAAATTGACACAGCCTCAGGGAACAACAGGTATTACACAATGGAAGGTAGCAAAACGGAGGATCTGACAACCAGGGAGAGGAGCAGGTGGTTTAAATAGCGACTGAAGAGCAGAGAGGGAAGCAGGAGGGCAGCTGAAAACAATTAACTAACAATGAGTGACAGTTCTCTCAATCAATGAAACCTGGAAGAGCCGGGACATTAGCCAATCAGAAATAGAGCAGGGCCTTTGCACAGAGGATTTCTGCCAGTCTGAGGTTTGTCAGTGTTCCATAATTGTAACTTTTGGTAGAACATCTCAAACTGGCCACAGATGGCATGAATGAAAGTAGATGTGGTCAAACGTTTTCTTTGGATTTATGCAAACCAGGAAGTCAGAAAGTGCAGTGGCTCGAGCATCTGAGAACAACTTCCTCTGTAGGTGTTGCTATATTTAGTGACTTTTCACACCCTCCTGCAACTTTTTTTTTTTTTTTTTTTAAAAGCGACTAGCAACAAATCTAGCAAAATTTATCTTTGTTATTGGTGATTGGCGACTTCAGGTAAAACCACCATTTAATCTGCAGTTACTGGCTTTAGGGAGCAGCAAGCAACAGCAGCCTCGTCCTGAAAGCGTCATGCTTAAACCCCGCTTTTGCAGTCAGAGCAAAGATAGTAGAGAGGACAGAGGCCCACTCCTGGTCCATTTTTAATGTATCACGCATGCGCCAAGCTGCAGGTGATTCCACCTTGTATTACAAATCGTGATATAAATGTGATGTAATGTTTCTTTCTGTAAATGTTACACTAAAATAATTTCCTGAATTTGATTCACACACAGCTTGAATCCCTTCTTCACCTCGTTCACTGTGTGTTTTCTGATAAGTGTTTTTGGTAAAATTAGTTTTACATAGTGTGGATTCAGTAAATAATAAACATTCATAAATTATTTCATAAAATAATTTGCATTTCCAAACATATTTAGAGTGTTTTTAATCACATTTTTGTCTTCTTTCCTACAACCTGGATGACAAGTACATGCACAAATATGCAAATTGTCTGATAGAAACTTACACAGAAAGAAATATAGTCTTTTATTTGTAGAGTCATTGTACTGCTGTATTTCTGGCTTGTTGCCCGTTGTGAAATTGTTGTAGCATGGTGTGCAAACAGCTGGCGATATTGTCATGCGAGTGACAGCAAGCAAAAGTGGCAACTTTGTGGCACCAATGTGAAAGCACCTTGAAACAGGGAGACAGAGACCTAACAGAAACAAGATACAAGGAGCTAATAATAATCCACTAACTAATTAAAGCAAACACTAAATGATGATTAAACAGAAAGATGCACTATCCCAGGAAAATAAAGAACTAATCCACAAAGAAACACCTGGAGTTGTGACATCAACTCTGAAAGTTGTGGATGCAGTTATATCTGATGAAAAATAACAGCTTAAGTGACACAATAAAGTGGTTGTGGGAGAGTATGAGGCCGGTTTTCTGATTCACAACCTGGATGACTTGCGACAACTAGTTAGTAGGTTTAGGAGGTAATTACATCTTTTATAAAGAGCCAAGGTGGTTTAGATAACATTTTTAATTTGTGAATGGAATCATTGTTTTAATTTTTATTATATACTTGGATTCTTTTTGTTTCATATAAATATGTGTTAACTTATTTCAACATCACATGTTTATTTTTATCTCCTTGAGTATGGCAAGCTGGTGTTGGAGAAAACCCAGCTTGAACAGTTGTACCAATTCAGCTTGAACTGGTACAACATGTCACATTATTTAAGCGTTAATATAATGTTGCTCATGTGTAAAAGTCAACAATTTCTAGGCTACCCTAAACTCCATAAGTTTATTGATTCTAATACTACTTGACATATAGTGTTTTATTTTGAAATCTAAACAATAATGTAGTTTCTACACAGGAATGACTGCAAATTGCAGGAATGACCAACCATTTCTGTGTTTTAAAAATGTGCTTTTTTGGATTGAAGAAAGAAAAAAAAAACATATCACATTTATACATAAAGCATGTATACATAAACAGTTTTCTTTTATGTAACACACAGTTTCATAGTCTCGGATATGTTGGACCAATTAGTTCCACTCCCCTCAGCCTTTTGCGCCATCTGTTATTATCCTATCAGCAAAGTCCATTCCTCAGTTTCCAGCCACCATCATCAGACCAGTTCCACCTACTGCCACTAATCAGTCCCAACTCGGCTCACCTGTTTGCCAGCCTTCATATACGTGCCTCGCTCTCTGCCAGATCATCATGTCTCCTCTCATGTGCTCTGCGGTCGTAACACTCACCATCCCCAAACCTGACATACGCCAGCCACACCCTCCTCTGGAAGGAAGCCGGTGCCATCTCACCTCCCCACACACCCCAGAACCATCAATCTGTCTAAGTGCAAATGGGGGCAGGGGAAGTAATCAGGAGTGAGGCCTACACAATCGCCCATCCCCAGAAGCTTCAGCCCCCCCCCCCCCCCCCAAATCAGTGCCCGACATATGTGTGTTGTTAGAATTTTAGAAATAAAAGTGTCTAATTGCACAAAGAATGTGGGGCCACAGATGTCACAAGACAGTAAGGTAGCTGACAGCTTCTGAATGCTTGACAAGATTTGTGGTCCAGAAACCGTCTTGGTCAAAGTCCAGAATAATTAGAAGCCAAGGTGAGAACAGGGAAATCCACAAAACAGAAACCTAGTCAGCGGTTTGGCAAACCGGCAAAGTAGAACGCTGTACATCTGTTCACAAATGCTTTCCAATAGTCTGGCACTGGCTGACTGTGGAAGCCCAGTATACAAAGGCAGAGGACCAGGTGAACTGAATGAGACTGCTTAAGCAATGAAAGAGGAGAGCAGATGCAGCTGGTAATCATAATTAGTGGGTGCAGAAGAAAATACACAGACACCCCGGCCAAAATGCGACAAGTTGGCCCATTAGAGGACCTCTGAATACAGGTTGCACTGATTTTCATTTAGGTAACAGAGGCAATGATGCTGAATAAATGCATCACACTACAGATTTTTATTTGTAGAAATAAAAAGTATGTATTTTTATTTTTTTTTTTTGCATTGCTCAATTAGGCACTGCTTTGTTTTGGTCTATCACATAAATCCTAACAGAAACCATTAATGTTTTTCAGTTGCAATATGTCAAAGTAGATGTAACTGTCATTCAGGGAAACCTAATAATGAAATATTTGTGTCGTTTTGAGCCATTTCAGGACGTATTTTCAAATGTATTACTTTGTTTTAAGTTCCAGGAGCCTGCAAGCATGGTGAAACCCGGTCAAGTGCTGACATTTGAATGTGACTCATGGAAGAGATGATGGCACCATGTGAATATGCAGAGAAAACGGATTAGCAACGACAGAAGTTTACTGGTGTCTCATTTGCATTTCTGCAGAAATATCCTGCTCCAGTTGTTACTCTGAATCTTGTAAACAGCTTTGTTTCATATGATGGGAGGCAGGTGGATTGGGAGACAGAGGGAATTTTCTCAACACCCTCCAAACAGAATTTTAAGGAAAGGATTTTAAAGAGGCATATTTGCATATGAACAAGCTTTTCACTGACGGGGAATACTTAATGCCAGCAATCTATGGATGAACCCACAGATGACGCATGTGTCTTGTGAGGGATCGTATTGATGGGCTTACATAGAATTAGCCAGGCTTTGAGAGTGTAGGATTTTGTGAAGGCGAAAAGGACAGGTCGTTTAACATGCTGCTGTAATGTCGTGTAGCGTAGTGGAAATTGCTTGTCTGCTTAAATGCAAACCTGAGAGTTCTCATTTTCAGCTGTAAATCTGCATGAACAAACCACAGAGGAATTGCACAATTAATTTGCTGGGCTTCATGCGTGTCTTGTGTTTGCAGGGGATGGAATGGATGGGCAACAGAGCAGAAGGAATTTTCTGGCTGTGGTGAGATGTACAATTGCTGCTTTCCAAACACAAATTTTCTGTGTGGGAGGAGAGAGGTGAAAGGAGGAGACAGATGGAAAAGAAAATCTATCAGAGATTGAGAGGCATGTCACTCAACTGAGCAAGTCAGTGAGGTTTATAAACACAGGAGGAGGGCACTGGGGGGCTACAGAGAAGAATGGAGAGGATAAAAAATACAATAGAATAATAACCCTCTAAATTTCACTTCGCCATGAGGGCCCTTCAGGGGTTAAAATGCTGGGATTTTTGGGATGGAAATATGAAAATATCAAGAGCTGACGAAGGAAGTATATTGCAGTTGAAGAGTATCAAGGAAAGGAGTTAGATCCAGAAAGTTTTTACATTTTGTTTTTGTAGAAAATTAATTGTTTTGTCTGTTTTGAGTATCACGCTAAACTAAATTCCAGGTGATGCTTATTGCATTGGGAATTCAATATTTGACCCGCCTAAAGAGCAGTTTCCAAGACTATCAACCAGAAACAGCAGATTATAAGTAGAAAACATGTGAATAGAATTGAAGAGTCAAATTGCCTACTTTGTATACTGATTTAAAGTAAGTGAATGGATTCAAATATTTTAAATTATGTTAAATACACTGCACATTCAACAGGACTGTTCATTTTATTGTATGCTTAATAGTCCACCCATTAGATTTAGTCCATCTCAATGCCAGATCTTGTGTGGATGCCACCCTGGGCAATCCCCATTCTGCCGCCCAACCAACCAATCAAAATATAAGAAACCATATCAGATTCTGGAGTGAGATAAAATACAGTACAGTCCTTCACAAACCATACAATTGTCATTTAATTCCCAGCAACAAGCAGGGATGCCAACGCAACATATAGGAGTACAAACTTTCCATTGACTGCCCATAAAAGCCACAGAAAACTTGCATAGGTTGCAACTGATGAATAAATTACGTATTTTTTTATTTAGTGCTTGGTGTGATCCACCATCTTTTGCTACTCTGGGCAAACACCTACATGGTCAATATCAAACACCATCATAGCTCCATCTGACATTTGCAAGGGATCATATAACTGAATTATTACCTTTACATGGACAAAAATATTCGGAATAAAGGGGCGATCGGAATAAAAGTGTATCATGTAAACACGCCATTGTGATAAGATTAAGATCAATCGGAATTAACTGTAATCCGAATAAAACGGGTGGTTTTTGCCGACTGATAATCTGATCGACGTGCATGTAAAAACTGACCCGAGTGCAAATGTGCGCCCAACATGAACGTCACATATTTCTGTGCTTTTGAGAGGTAGAAATACATCAGGAAGCTAAACTGTCACGGAACCTGATACGTTTGTATTTGAAACATTAAAAGAGTTCACAATGGTTATTTATTCAGTAACGTTTCAACCGTAATTAGAACCTGGTGCAAGTCTAGTCTAGGTGCTCAGAAGACAAAAGAACGCTACTGCTTTGTTTGCCATTTTTTTCTTCTTCTGTGTTTTTTTTTTATTTTTTTTGCATGCACATTATGATCAGAATAACTGATTGTGCGCCCATATAAAAGGTCCAATCCGATGATTTTTATCTTTTTTACTGCAAATACATTTCAATTCAATCGTGAAATTGTGTGCATGTAAACATAGCTACTGTCTCTGAAAAGCAGTTGAAGTAAACTCTACAGGTTTTAGTCCCCAGATAAAATACTCCATTCTCACTAATGAAATATTGATTGTAGGATCAAATTATTAAACCAAAGTCCTACAATATAAATGCGACCAAAGAATTTTTGAAAATTATACTTCACCTTTTCAAATACATCACAATATGTAAAACATTGTAATTACTTATTTGGAGAACAAATGTGTAGTCACACAAAGATCTATTTGTCTCAGATACTTCTGAATGGGAACAATAACGGAACATGCTATTCAGCTATGTCGGTTTTGGATTATTCTTCATGACTCAGCAACTGGCGACTATAACCTTTTTGAACTTCTCCATTCACATGTTGCAATGTACTTATTAGCAATGTAGAACACTTCCATCTTCTCCATTGCTTCCTTTCATGCTGTCTCCTGCCAATGTGCATTATCAAGATTTCCTCCACAAAGCCAGCTGACAGCTTTGCCAGGTCTCTCATAAAGCTTTTGGTATTTTATGTTGGATATGTTCTATGTAATTTAGTGCACTAGTTTACCTGTTCTCAACTTCATCAGAGAACAGCCAGCATGTTAGGCAAAATAAGGAGTTTTGTGAGTTGCTGTTTATCATCCAGTCCCTATAATTCTTTCCTGTTTGTTGTGGGAGGTATAATAAGTCAACTGATTTGAGAATTCCCTGCCCTCTAGCTATGGTGGTAGTTCCTTTGCCTTCTCTAAGAAAGGCATCAATTTTCGCTTTAGACATACAACGTTCACTTCATACAACATTCAGACTTGTAGTCCATAATACATAAAAAAAAACAGACAATAATAAATAAAAATACTAAAACACAACAATAACAAAATACATAAAAAAGACCCAAATCCTTTTAGGATTCAGCCATACCAATGTTTCCAGAGAAGAGATGTATAATGGGCAGCACTATATTCAGTGTTAGTCAGTAACAAGATGACTCTATTATCACACTCATTCAGTCGACAAATAAACTTATACATAAAGATAATAAAATAAACAGCCATCCATGAGTTGATACAAATGGTTCACTGGCACTGGTCCATCAGGGCTTTTTAACAAAAGTCTCAATGCATCAATATAAGCCACTTGCAATCTCTGAAGGCTAGCTTTTTTTATATTATTCCACCATAACTGTGGTGCATACAGTGTTGAGTATTATAAGCTAAAGAAGTTTAGTTTTACTTCATCAGACCAATAAGTCATAATGCAGGATTGTTGAAATTAAGTTGGATAACCATCTCTGATACATTCTAGCCTCTGACCAGGCAGCCAGACCATCCATCTACACTGTGACTGGTTTATGTGGTGGACAAGGGTGTGACATTGGGTCAACCATTGGGTGGTTAGCCCTCTGCCCATTTTTGTGGAATCATGTCATTTTGTAAAATAATTCAGGCTAATTTGAGGTTCCTGTACTAGAAATAAATTGCAGTGCTTTTACCGTGATTTACTTAAAGCTATAGTTGGTAATCCTGTTCAGAAACACTTTTTGTTATACTGGTCCTTCCATCATGACAGTAGTAAATACATTATGTATTTAGTAGGGCTGGGCAAGTTAACGCGTTAATTTCGCGTTAATTCATTAGACTATTAACGGCGATATTTATTTTATCGCGCATTAACGCATGTTGCTCACATGCTTTCAGTCAGTGTCAGTCAGCAGGCACACGGCAGCAATCTCCCACTCCCCCTCCCCTCTCGTACATGGCTCAGCGGCGCCAGCCAATCAGCACGCAGGCTCAGCCTGGCCCGCCCACTTAGGTCTCACACAAACTTAACACACAAACAGCTGAGAGAGAAAGCAGCAGCGAAAAAACATGAGCAGGGGAAGTAGCACCGTTCGGCTTTATTTTAATACCGTAAATGATATCAAGCTGTATGTTTTGTAAAAAGCCGGTTCATTTCAGTGGAAACACAACAAATTTCTCTAAGCACGTGAAAAAACATGAAAACGTCGAGCCCCAGAAACGGAGAGAGGAGACGAAACTTCTCTCACCGCCCCGACAGACCCACAGACGTCTCTGACTGAGGCGTTTCAGTCCTCCAGGGAACATCCAGGTAGATCAGTGGATGGATGGATGGATGGATGGATGGATGGATGGATGTTACTGGAGCCCACACATAACATGTAATTAAGACCTTGAAAGAACCCAGTACATATATTAAAAAGTGTTATTTAAGATAAGATAACATTAGCTAATCCTTTTTTTATCCCACGACGGGGAAATTTATAGGATTAAAGCAACAGGCAGGTGCACACAACACAGACAAAATTACATAAGGATTGAAATATATAAGAGGTGGATTAGCGAAAAAACACTGAACATAACATTAATTATTATTATTATTATTATTATTATTATTTAATTGTAATAATAAAATAAAAACCACAAAACCCAAAAGGTAAACAGTTTCATGATACATCAAGCTTAGGGACTGGCTAATATACAGCAGGTCAAAAAAGACCATATTTTGGCTGCAGTGCTTGCTGTTCTCTTATGAAGAAAAGATCAACTAGTGCACTAAATTCAATAGATTGTCATGAAGCTCAGAGACAGGAAGACCCAGAATTCAACCAGACAAAGAGGTTTTGAGATTAAGCAGGATTTAATGACTAGATTCAGGCAAAACAAAGGTCAAAAATCTTAATCCAAAAATGATACAAACAATGGCAGTCCAAAAAACTCATACCGGGAGGTGACAAACTTAAATGATCCAGAAGTAGACAGTACAGGAAAAAATGTGGAACTTAAACTCACCGGAGACTTGACAAGGAAAGACACAACTGACATGATTAGATTTGACAATGAACTGGCAGGGAAGTGGCAGAGGAGGGAGGCTTAAAAAGGCAGGAGAACAAAGGAGAGAGAGAGAGCCAATTAACCATAAACAGGTGGATGTAATCAGAGGGGGGAAAGAGGCTGCAGGAGGAACCGAGCTGACAGAAAACACATGGAAAGGAACAGACACTAGACCAACTCTAGAACATAAATAACCACGAAGAACGAACCTAAGATGGAAGATAAACTAAGACTACACAGAGCACCGAAAGGAGATCAGAACTAAATACAAAGACCGGGTAAATTAAAACAGTACAGAAGCTGAAGAATCTGAAACCAGACAGAACAGAAACAAAACCTGAGGTGGAAGACAAGACTAGCTGATCAAATAATAAACATAAACCAAAACAAAACCCAAATCATGACATAGATGGGTTGAAAATATCCAGTATAAAATAAGTGCTACAAATGTTACAACACTTTTGTTCATATGGCAGCAGGACATTAACATAAAAGTGCTCTTTACACTACTTTTGAATACATTCTTGGAGTTTGTAAATACAATGCGATTAATCGCGATTAATCGCGATTAATCAGGGCGATTAATCGCGATTAAATATTTTAATCGTTGCCCAGCCCTAGTATTTAGAAAAGGGAGATTCAAAATTAGATCTCCATGAGAGTTGCAGGCGGGTAAAAACTGACCAGTGCAAGAATTTTGGTCCCGCTCTTATCTCCCTTCCTGGCTGCACATGTACACTTCGAGTGTTTATGTATCCGGCTAGCTTCTGTGTTAGCTGTTCATTGTAGCTACACTGCTGTCACTGTATACTTTGTACATTGCAAGAAGCAAATCATGTATGAGTTCATGAGTATAAGAAGCAGGCCTCAGTCGAGAGAAATAACACCAGAGTGAATTTGGGAGATCTTTTTAACAGACTCTCCTTGATGAGCGGAAGAGCAGGTACAACGGTCTTGTGCATGCACAATTATTCAAAGACGAACTTCTTCTCTGTTATTGGTGATTTCTCATGAACCGGTACCATTTTGGTTCAGACGTACCCACCGTCTTTGTAAGGGTGATATGTCCCTGAAGTGGGATAAAAGTTTCTGATCCTGGACAGATAGAAGCACTGGTGGAAGCACCCATGATCCAGCCAGAGATCCTGGACCCCTTGAACAAGGAGCATCTCTGGGGGATCTTGTGGACCCAGGGGTGCTGGGGCCATTGTTCGGCTTTCTAGAATAAATGTAGCTCCGTGACTAACTCAATTACATTCAGGTCTACCATGTTGAATTTATTCAACAGGCAAGCAAATAGAAGATCCTCCTGTTTAATTATGGGTAGAGGTGGGCGGATCGATCCTAGGATCGATACTATTGATACCAACGCGGGTATTGATATTGAACAATATTCTTTTAACAGGATCGATCCTTTTTATTCTCTCCCGCGCATGCTGACTTCAGCAGATCCACCAAAGTCTCCCCTTCTGTGTCGGCACTCTGCTGCTCCCCTTCCCTTCTCGTACATGGCTCAGCAGCGCCAGCCAATTAGCACTCAGGCTTAGCCTGGTCCGCCCACTCTGCTCTTTCTACTCAACACACACAAACAACCGCCGCGCGGGGCTCCTGTTTTAATACCGTAAATTAAATTAAGCTGCATGGTTTGTAAAAAGCCGGTTAAATTCAGTGGAAACACAACAAATTCATCTAAGCATGTGAAAAAGCATGAGCAAGAAAACATCCAGTGACAGGAAACTTCTCTCACTGCCCCGACAGACCAGACCCACAGACTGACGTCACTGACTGAGGCGTTTCAGTCCTCCAGAGAACATCCAGGTAGATCAGAATGTTCATCTTCAGCAGCAGTTCATGTTAACTTTCAAAGTAGATCTTATCTATCATATGTTACTAGAGCCCACACAGCAAATGTAATTAAGACCTTGAAAGAACCTGTTACATTTATCCCATTAAAAAGTGTTATTTAAGATAAGATAACACTAGCTTATCCTTTATTTATCCCACAATGGGGAAAATTATAGGATTAAAGCAACAGGCAGGTGCACACAATACAGACAAAATTACATAAGGGTTGAAAGATATAAGAGGTGGATTAGGAAAAAACACTGAACATAACATAATTATTATTATTATTATTATTATTATTTAATTGTAATAATAAAATAAAAATCACAAAACCCGGAAGGTTAACAGTTTCATGATACATCAAGCTTAAATGTTAAAAGTATCGGTATCGGCTCGATATCGGCATTACTGCCCCAGTTTTTACTTGGTATGGATCGATTAAAATTTCCCGGTATCGCACAACTCTAATCATGGGGTGAAGCGAGTGGATCTCGGGAGCGTTGTCCCTATTGGCCACACGAATATCTAGCAAAATGTCAAGTGAGTGACAGCACACAAATTACACAAAAAAATAAGCTGGAATTGCATTTGGTGTGAATGCATCATTAAGAGGTATTTTCAGTCCACAGAGCTACATTCTGTGAAAAACCTTTGGACTAAGCTTAAGAGAAGAGCGCATGGGAGAAGATTAAACATCTTTGTATGCCCCATCCATCTAAAACATTATGAAAGAACAGTAGGTGCTGGTCAAAAAGGGTTGTTCAAAGCATGGAAGAGGTGGAGAGACATATGACTTCAAATGAAGAATATATTTCTTAACATTTTTTTATGTTTTCTATGTGAAATTAGGCGACTGCAATAAAACATAGTTTTTTGTATTATTGTATTATACATCTTTGGCTTCAATAAATGTGTAGGTTGCTAAATGAGAATTGCCTGAAAAAAATCTCACAGTACTTACAGTAATCAATTGATGGTAAGTCAGAAACATGCATACTTTTAAAGGTATGTTGTAAAAAAAATATTTTATTAAACTAACAAAAGCATGTAGCTGCTAATAGAGACAATGTGAATTTCTGAACTCACACAAATGGTCTTGTGAACATATGTGCCTGTCACTGCACATTTCTCATAGGAGGCTGCTATAAACACGTTCATTTTCTATATTTTAAGACTCTAACTGTGTCTCAGGATCTTCCTGACTCCCTGGCTCTCTTTTTCTCTCAGTCAGCTGTGTGATAGACTGACCTAGGGGATATAAATGACATGAATTCCTATCTATCATCCCTCCTCCGTTCCCTCTCCCCTTTCCTTCTCGTTCGTGCTGTGGAAATCAAAGACTGCTGAGCCAAGGGGAAAAAAGATTCCATCAATCTTCACTTGTCCCTAACAGTCACGTTTACCTGACAAAGTTGCACAGCACTCTTTGAAATGCGGCTTCTTCCTGCCAAAGCCTTGGCTTATGCCCCTGAAATATTGTTTCTTTCTTCATATTAAATTCTATTTAATAGGCTGCCCTGGTGTCTCAGCAGGTGTAGGTGCGTAATGTGAACTTGCAAGATCATGGAATATGTCTTATGACCTTCGTCACATGTCTTCCTCTCGCTATTTTAGGCTCTATATATTCAGGGAAGATGTGCTGAGTGTGCAGGCTTGGTTTCATCAAAGCCCAGCTTAACATTCAAATAGTTGCACACAGTCATGGAGGCATGCCCTGCCCTGTTACCTTGTATTGGTTGCTTTGCCCCTCTAAACACCCAGAGATTACCTAAATGTTAGATGGATGTGTTTTTTTCAGCCTAACATGCCAACATGAATGTGACAAATTTCATCAACTACATCATAATGGAACCCTGTAATACTGTTGAGCTTGTTCTGATTTTGATGTGGTGTTAAAATAATCCAAAACACATCAACTAGTTGCTGGCTAACTCACTTAGCTTTGTGATTGATTGCAGAGGCATTCATTTGTGTGTGTGTTTTTTTTAACCTGTAATGGTATCTAAGGAATTACTCAGATATTAATGAAATACCAATTCAAAGGGTTAATAGACATTTTCAGTTATGAGTTTTCATATTTAATTCAATCATTTTGCTCTTAAAGGTGTGCTTAACTACATGTTATTAACTTTATTTTCAGTATGGAACACACTATTGCTTTCAGTAGCAACTTTAGTTCAGTTCATGGTCCCTCATCTTAAATTAATTTGGTTTCTACTCCATTGCAATTCCTTGTTTTTGCTGCAGACATAGGTCTGCTGTGCCTTTTCACAGCAGCAAAGATTAGTCTGCTGATGAGATTATTTGGTGATCATATAATTAAACAGGATCCAAGTCAACTTGAAGAGCTTCTAGTAGGGTTGACCTGCTGGCTCAGATGTACCAACTATAACTGACAGTTGACAATCTGCTTACTACATATGGGCTCAGACGACTGTTATTGTTGAATATGGAATAGGAACACTGTTCCAAATAATTAAAGGAGCACTTTTTAATTGTAGTTTATCATCAAGTCAATTAAACATCTGCAATATTCATCCAGTCAGATAAAAAGTAGAGGGGGTTGTTAAGCAGGGTCAATGGTTTTGTTGATAGTCAATTAACAAAGAGTGCATTAAAGGGGCAACAATGGGACATCCCCAACTGTTTAGTAGTTTTGCATTTTACCAGGATCAATGTCACTACTGGTAGCAGGAGGTGGTACCTGGACCCTATAGGGGTTGCACAGGCAATCCAACTCCACCAGCGGGGTAAATATATGTGTACCATTGCCAAAAGGTTTGCTGTGACTCCCAGCACAGTCTCGACAGAATGAAGAAGATCCCAGGAGACCAACAGTTATTCTTGGAGAGCTTGAAAGGGCTATTGGAGGTCCTTAACTCATCAAACAGGTCTGATATGTGCACCTATGTGCAAGGAGGAACAGGATAAGTACTGTCAGACTTTACCTAAAGCAACACTTTTACCGTTTCTCAACCAATCTGAATCAGACAAAAAAACATTGGAATGGGTATCTAGCTAAAACACAATCATATTTGCCAAGAAGAAAAAAAATATTTTATGTAAATGCAGCTCAAATTATGAGATAACAAGAATAGTATTATAATAAACTTTAGCTATCACATAAGTCTGCATTCCTACACAGTAAAATTGTGCAGGATATGTGAGACTCCTTTTTAACCTTAATTACATTGTTTTCACTCTCTGTGAAATGCTTCTAAATAATTTATAATACTTTCATTTTGGACCCTGATGAATACACAGACTTAAGAAAAGAAGCCACTATCTCTTTCAGTTAAACTGTTTTTCATAATGGAAAAAAAAAAAAAAAGCCTTCCTGGGTCTGCGTTTGTGACTGGTTGGGAGGATGTAATAACCTAGATGGCTAGAATGCAAAAGAAGGAAACCAGGTATAATATTGAACTTTTTATTGACCTTTTTTTTCTGTCGTCAATATATGTCTATCGATTGACATAGATTGCTATTGAATTATCGTCCAGTCTTAGCAGCTATAGGGTAGTTCACGCGTGACGTCAGCGCTACATCCGGGTCACGGTGGTTGGCAAAAACAGTACTGTTCTCGTCTCCTACATGACAAAACGGGTGATTTAGAGCGTACTTTTAGTTCGTTTATTTTTGGAATCTAAACAATGCCTACGACTTGTTGTGCTCCTGGTTGCACAGAGAGGCATTCCAAATCGTTGGATGTATGTTTCTGTCGTTTACCGAAGGAGGAAGGACGAAGAAAGAAATGGATATTTTGACAAGAGCGCAGGCAGACACTCCCAATGGACTGGGGGAGCCATCATACTACGACAAAATTTGCAGTCTACACTTCATCTCTGGTAAATACAACTTAATTCTGCTCTAGTCATTGTTCTACTTAAATAGCGGCGGAGGGGAGGTGAGGATCGCTACACGGGCCGGAGAAGCGGCTGCTGCTGCTGTAGCAGCCGCTTCTCTGGCCTGCTTCTCCGGCCTGCTTCTCCGGCCTGCTTCTCCGGCTCCATTACGCCCCTGTTCACGGGCGCTAGTACTTCTGTGTTTACGCTGCAATGTCGCCGACACCCCCACCCATTTATTATATGTATGTAACAAGACAAAAACACCAAAATGATCCGTAGCGAACAATGTTTTTTTTAACCTACCAGGCGGGTCTTCCTCTCTGCTGAGACACGGCCTGTTTCCGACTCCGCTTTGTGCTGTTGCACAAACGTGTCTGAACATCCATCCATCCATCCATCCATTTTCTGACCGCTTAATCCCTCATGGCGTTGCGGGCGTTGCTGAAGCCTTTTTTCCGATATAATTGTAGCCGTCCAGTGGTTTCAGGGGCTTTCGTGCTCTCTCGTCTGTGCTGGTCTGCCGTGTTTATAAGGCAGCTGTATGCGGTACGGAACACTTGGCCAGCATTTCACAGATTCGCTCCGTCCCTTCAGGCTTTTGCTGTGTGGATCTGGCAATCTGATACCATCAACCATCAACTTACTCTTAAAACGATCTTGTGATACGTTATCAAAAGAAGAAATATACGTGGAGAACTCGTCAGTTTCTCTGTTTGCGTCCGCCATTGTGTTCGTCTTTTGCCAATCAGTCCGGCGCGCATGCGCGAAAAACCTGGATCAAAACAATAACAATGAACTGGTCTATACTTACACATTGATTAACTGATCATCTGTGGAACCAGTTTCCTGTACTGGAGTATGCAGGTTGGTGATGACACAATGCCAAAGTAGAAAGACATCAGAATTATGTTAGAGAGGCAGTTACTGCTGACCATCAGTCTGGGAAACATTAGAAGGTCATTTCTAGATAGTCTTAACTAGATCAATCAACAGAGAGTTTAAAAAACATAAAAGGCAACTACCCATCAGCTAAGACCAAATGCAGAAAAAAAATCATTACACTCCATTTCAGATTCTAAAGCCCTTAGGTGGGTTAAATGTTAATACTCACAATGTCAATACTCTGAGGCTGTGCCCAAATCAGTTTTTCAACTGGTCAATGATCCCAAACACAGCAACAAATCTATGACAGAAAAAAAGACAAACAAAATATATCAAGGTGTTGCAATGGCTGAGTAAAAGACCAGACCTAAATCAGATTGAAATGTTGTGGTGGGGCCTTAGGAAAGCTGGGGAGAAATAAAGGTCTACAATCCTTAATGAACTGAAGCCATCTTGTACCACTGTCCACTGGTAAAAACATCAGATAGACAATTTCTGTTGAGAGCTTTTATTGCCAGAGGTGGTTCTACAAGTTATGAAATCATGGGTAATACTTAGCTCTGCATGCACATTGTATGTCATTATATTTGGTCTAATAAGTAGTATTAAATGACAATATAGAATATTTTTGTGTTTTTGTACCATTCAGATTACCTTTTAATATGTGGCTTTAAATTAAAGCTAACTGTTAAAGATGCTGTACTTTCTTTTTACCATTACGGTTGAGTATCACTCTCCTGACCACTCTATTTCAATGAGTTATTGCTGAGTGTTGGAAAATTCCTGTCTCTTTTACATGGTTAAATTTTATTGTTATGGCAAAAAAAATACCCAAGGATTGCTTTGTAGAGTTTCCAAAGCTGGAGTAAATCAGTCCTCATTATTACGATACAATATGGCCCTAAGACACATCAGACAGCAGATGCTAAATCTTCCTCTAAGCTTGAATAACCCTTCAAATTTTTGCCCAGCCATATTTTTCCCTGCTGGGTTGATAACGTTTTTGCAGATATGCTTATGATGGTATTTCTAAGTATAGAAAGTTCCCTTAGATTGGCTCAAAGCCCAGAGGATCAACATCATTATTGCAGGCCAGAGAAGAGCTGCCCAGAAGCTTGTCCCTAGAGGCTGGTTAGTAAGAGGACAGTCCAACTGGCAGAAGAGTTGAAGCACCTGAGAGCTCGATGTTTCCAGACATTAAAAAAAAAGGAAAAGAGAGAAGAGAGAGAGAAAAAAGCCCCTCTAGTGAATGCATGACATAGCTACAGGGCCTCTTCAGAAAATGTCACAACCCTGTTCTGCCTTCCGGCTGCAATGCCGTTTATCCAATATGTTAGCCCCTGTAGCTTTGTTGGTGACTTAACACAAGATGACTCCAAAGCTAAGGCCAAATTCTGGAGGATATAAAACCTTATCTGAGAAGATGCTTGCCTCATATCATCACACTTCCCAAGTAGCAAAAAAATAAAAAGAGACATATACCACTGGAATATACCAACATATTTGTGTCATAGGCAACCTCCTCATACAATTCTCCTCTGGTTTATGAATTAGCAAAATATCTCCTTGGGTGGAAGGCTAGGCTTGCCAGAGTTTTCTATTTTTTTTTTTTTTTTTTTTTTGTGATTTTACAGCAAAGCAACTGCATATTAAACGTTTCAAACCATTTAATCATAAATGCTTAGGAAAACACAGGAAGCTTTACATTCCCTCTGAGCAGTTCAGTGCTTTATAATTGAAAGGGGAAAAAAATTCTGCTTCTTATGAGTTTTGCCTAAGAGAGCAGACAATTTTCTCTTTCACAGTGCAAAAGTATGCATATTCATTAAACCTTTTTAGTTTATCATGTTCCAACTTAAAAATAAATGTATTTAAATTGGAATTAGATGTTTTCATCCCTATTTTCACTAATATCCCTAAATCAATCAACATTCACTCAATTACCTTCAGAATTCACCTGTGTGTAAGTTAATCTGAATTGATGAATACAGCTGTTCTGTGAGGGTCTCAGAATTTGTTAGAGAACATTAGGGCACCAAAAGGCATCATTAGGTCCACGGTATGGAGCAGAGGCATAGGATGAAATTGTGGGGTTAGGTAAAATAACATATCACATTTTTTTAACATCACAGAGAAATGTTCAAGCAATGTTC
Organism: Fundulus heteroclitus; assembly: GCF_011125445.2. Lineage (NCBI taxonomy): Eukaryota > Metazoa > Chordata > Actinopteri > Cyprinodontiformes > Fundulidae > Fundulus > Fundulus heteroclitus. The sequence goes on along the minus strand of NC_046368.1, from coordinate 10,721,810 downwards.
TGAAAAGAGTACGCAATAACTACAAACCTGCCAAGACATGACAGTCCACATAAACCAGCGGTGTCCAACTGTTTGCATAGTGGGCCAAAATCGCAGCTGAAAGTACTTAGGCCATATTTGATTTCCAGTTAAAAACACACAAAAAAACACACAAAAAATAATATTGAATTATTTATCTTTTTGCCTGCTCATTTGGAAAACTATCAGCTGATCTCTTTCCTCCCTTCTCCATCTAAAATAATTGAAAGGGCAGTCTTCAAGCAGGTCACAGTATACATTTTACAAAATAACTTTCTTGACTTGCTCCAATAGGTTTCAAAACTGGCCACTACACTGAAATATGTATGTTGGCTGTTACAGAAGCATTAAAACACAATTGTCATGCTCCAGTCCTTGAGAGCCAGTGTCCTGCAACTTTTAGATGTGTCCTTGGTCCAACACACCTGAATCAAATGGCTGAATAACATCTTCAGTCTGCAGTCAAGTTCTTCAAAATCCTGCTAATGACCTGATTATTTGAATCAGATGTATTGATTTCTCCTATTTTTGCTTACCTTCATTGGCTTCCTGTTAAATCAAGAATATAATTTAGAAAAGTGCAAATAAGACATATTAAAGTCTTACGAAATCAAGCTTCCTCATACATCAGGGATCTGATTACCCCATATGTTCTACTAGTAGTTCCTATAGTCTTTAAAAGTGGAATAGGAAGCAGATATTTTAGTTATCAGGCTCCTCTCCTGTGGAATTAACTCACAGTTTTGATCTGTGAGGCAGACACCCTATCTACTTTCAAGACTAGGCTTAAAACTTTTGTTTTTGACCAGGCTTACCTTAGATTATTCTGAGCTATCTCTATAGTTATGCTCTATCTCTATAGTTATACTCTATTTCCTCTTGTGACGAGGAATTCCTGCCTGCTGCACTCAATTTTTTTCCCACTGTGACTCACCAGGAGCTGCAGCATGAAATCATTCCATGTCACTAACTCGAAGTCCAGCTGAATGTCTTCATAGGGAAAAAAAAGCTCAAAAGTCCATGGACCTCATTGTCTGTCCACCTATCATATGTTCTCTTCCTTTGGTCCATTATGCTCAAATATGAATCCCATATAAAGTAGGAAACACGCAGGTCTTAAATATGGCAGGTGAGAGGAAGTTAAAGCACTACATGAATGGGTCCACCAATCATTGTTGCTCAGGACATAACTCCACAACTCAACAATATCAGTGTAATCTGAAAGTCTTGCCCCAAGACCAGAGCCTTTTATCTGGGGAAGTGTGAATGTGGCAACTTGAAGAAATTGTAATTACCATGTTAAGATTGTGTGTGAAAGCTTTGAAAATTCTGGGTAATGGACAAGTCTCTACAATGGAAAACGGGCTAATGTGAGTAGTATTCACAGGGAGCAAATTATTGTATATAAAGGACTTTTAGGCAAAACCATGTGAAAGCTGAAGCTAAAGTTCGTACTGTAATATTTGAGGGGAGAGTGCAACTAAAGATGGCTGTTGCCTTTTGTAAACTCCTTGGGAAATTAGAGTGCATTAATGGAAGTGTCCTCCTTTTCTAAATGACAATATAAACAAATGATGGATTGCAATAATCTGGGCAGTCAACGGACCGAGTCGAAAGCTCCAACACCCATGACCATGTTAAACATTAACGCAATATAATAAATGGGGCAGTAAAGAATGTAAGAAAAAAGATTCATCTTTAAGAAATAACCAAATTTATAGTGTGTAGGATATAAAAGAAAACAAAACAGCAACTTTCCTATGTGCCACATCGGCATTCTAATTATGTATGTGCAGATAAATCTGCATGTGGTCTATTTAAGGCACAATTCTGCATGTGAAGTCTTTGACCGAAGGGTTTGGGAGTGGTGCATGGGTATTTGTCTTTTTTTCTCTCATATGTCAGTCGAATGCAATGTTTGTACCAGGCAGTGGACACAGGTGCACTGTTAGCCTTGAGCATCTTTTTTTTTCTGTCTAAGTCACTGTTCATTACTTTGTTTGTCCTAGCAAAAATCTCCTGAGAATTTTGTTCTTATTCACAAGGCAATATGTCCCATTTCTCTTAGCTAAACTGAATAGTAATATCCAACATTTATATGAGCTCATTGGCTGCCGAGGGAGCTCTCTTTTGCTCTCTGTCTGTTTTTTTCTGCACAGAAGTGGGAGTGAGTTGAGTGATTCTGCATGGGCCTTGAGTGTTACAGCACTTTTTTTTTAATGTTTGACTTTTTGTCTAACTTTTCACTCTCAATCTTTTTTGTTTAAGTTTCAATTGAAATATCAGATGGATTGTGTTCTGTTTAACAGGACAGTATTTATTGGAGACTGGTACAGGAATTCTTTTTGGAGGAGGCCATTTTCACTTATGGAACATATACAACAAATATTGTATGTATATATATATATATATATATATATATATATATATATATATATATATATATATATATATATATATATATATATATGTATATATATGAATTGTACCCCAACTTGTGTTCAGACTGCTGTCATTCTATTATGTTGTTTTTAAATGAGAAAAATCCATAGAATTCACCGGTGTCTGCCTCCTATGTCACCTCTCTTTACTTCTAAAATTCTATCTTTCTGTCAGCCATTTTGCAATTTTTCTACTTCCATCCATTTCTGATATCCCTGAAATTATCTGTAAATCTAAATCCTCTATCTGCAGCCTTGATCCAGTCCATACAATCCAAGTGAAATCTTGCCTCCAGGCTCTTCTACCCTCCATAACTGCCATCATTTACTCATCACTTACTTCTGAAATTGTTCCCGCTTTCTTTGAAACCACTCTTATCACTCCGTTGCTGAAGAAACCTGGCTTGGATCCAAACAGCTTCAATAACCTCCGCCCCATTTCTAATCTACCTTTTACCTCCAAAATACTTGAAAAAAGTCGCCTCTCAACTGCAGTCCAATTTAACCCATAATGACCTTTTTGAACAATACCAATCTGTTTCCGTCCCCACGACAGCACTGCTCTCATGAAAATCACCAATGACCTCCTGATGGCAGCTGATTCTGGTTTACTTTCTATTCTCATTCCTCTGGATCTGAGTGCAGCCTATGACACAATTTCTCACTCCACCCTTCTCCACAGATTATCTTCAATTGGCCTCACTGACCCCCCCCCCCCCCCCCACCCCCCCCACCCCCAATCCCCATTGACTGGTTTAATTCTTACCTTCCTGGCTGCACTCAGTTCATTCTGCTAAAGTCCTTCAGTTCCCATCCATCACATGTTACAACTGATGTGTCTTAAGGTTCTGTCCTGGGACCCCTACTTTTCAGCATTTACCTTATTCCCCTTGGCAATGTCTTCCAGAAATATAACATCCATTTTCACTGCCACACGGATGACACCCTGCTCTATTTATCTAGTAAGCCAAATTCTATACTCCCAGCCTCATCCCTCACCTCCTGCAAATCCAAAAATAATCTATTGGTTCAGCACTAACTTCTTACAACTAAACGGTGACAAAACTGATATCCCCCTTGTAAGAGTAAAATCTGTATTATCCAAAGTTGAAAGTTTCTCTCTCTCAGTTGGATTGCTTCACAGTCTCCTGTTTACCTCAGGTCAAGAGTATGGGTGTCATCGTCCATAGCACTCTATCGTTCAAATCTCACATCATTAGTATCTCCCAATCTGCAAACTTTTATAAACGGAATATTAATGGTCCTCGTCCCTCCCTTTCCCCACACTCTGCATCAATTCTTTTCCATAGCCTTGTCACCTCCTGCATCAACTACTATAATACACTTGAATCTGCATATCAAATAATTCAGCTGACACAGAAAATAATATTTAAAAAGGTTTATTATGAGCTGGTGTTGCTGGAACATGAGTTGACGGAAGAGAGCTCTGGAACCACTGTGGGGTCAAATCAGTGTAGATATGAGAGCACTGAATAAAAGCCACTAACCTTCTCAGAAGCCCGGAGGTTGCACTGGTTCAGATTAAGTGATCCAAAGGCTCAGTCTGGGTGATACATGTCACTGACTGACTGATCCACTACACGTAGTTAGTTTGCAGGACAGAGACATGAGGGGAATCTGATGTTCAGACTTTGATCATACACAGAAAGGCAGAAAACAGGCACAATCTAGTTAAAGGTATCCGATCAGGGGCAAAGGCAGGCAGGCAGGAGGTCAATGTCCAGAATGCAGAAGTTAACTTGAGCATTCAACAGGAGCAAGACAGGTAGGAGAAATCACAAGAACAAGACAGGGTCATATCAGGCAAACAAGGAACACTGGATGGTTTACTCACATGGTCGCTTTCAATAATCTGGCAGTTACACACTGGGAAGGGCTAGAATTTATAGTGCACTTCCCAGGTGCAGTGAATCCACTTTTACAGGAGCCACGACAGGTGTAACTGTTCGGATCTTGTAACTGTTCTGATCTGTACTCTATTTCCTCTTGTGATGAGGAACTCCAGCCTGCTGCACTCCATTATCATATGTTCTCTTCCTTTGGTCCATTATGCTTGAATATGAATCCCATATAAAGTTAGCTCAGCTCAGTTACCTGAGCTGAGCGGGAGGAGGGAATAATGTCACAAAGATTGCAGGCAGGGATTATTCAGACAAGAGCAGACTGAATCATTACAACTACTGTAACTATGTTACAGTATTTTGTATAAATTTAGTCTCCCTTAAAAATAGCTCCATAAGGTTCAAGTTGTTCAGAATTCAACTGAACCTCTTTCTCCTGCATCCTTAGATCCTCCTTTTCCATTTACCTTTATGTTCCTCCACCCCACCTCAGCATCATGGGGAACAAAACTTTCTACTACTTTGCTTCCAAACTCTAGAACTTTCTCCCTCCGAACATCCACAACACTGACACCTTTTCTGACTTCAAGTCTAAACTCAAAATACATCTGTTCAAAAATGCTGTAAAAAATCACTGTTACTGCCAGTTCATTGAAATTTTTTAATATGTGTTTTTTTATTGTTGATATGTTTATATATTGAACGTGTACTATGTCCTTGGGTGTTTTGAAATGTGCTTACAAATAAAAAAGTTTGTCTATGGGGGTGGGGTGGAGGGGTCTTAAAGAGAGAAAATGTTGACTGATTTGATCGTTCTGGGATAAAAACTGTTTTTAAAGTCAGTTGTTTGGTTTTTAAAGTCCGGAACCTATTTGTTGATGTCAGTGGAGAAAGAAAGGATATCCAGAGTTGGTTGAGTCTGTGGCAATGGCAACAGCTTTCATTTTGGAGTCTGCAGGTGTGATCAAATAACTAATCTCACTGACCGCACCACCCACTGCAAGTTCCCCCTGTTCTCCTGAGAAAAGCTGGATAACCACACAGTATAGCAATATACAACAATCTATCACTGACCTGTAAAAGTTTATGAGAAGCTAGCGAGAGAGGTGAACACGCTCTTAATGTTTTGAGGAAGTAAAATGTTTATTGGGCTCTCTCCAACTGGTGTGAGGTGTCTGTGTTCCAGGTGAGCACAGCAGAGATGTGAGTACCCAGGAACCTGTAGTTCTCAAATCTCTCAACCTCCTCATTGTGTGTCCAGAGGGGTGTGTATGGTGCACTTGGATTTCCTGAAGTTCAAAATTACTTTTCTGTCTTACAGGTGCTTAGGTTATTCTTTTGGAACCTTAGTGTTAAGTGATGGATCTCCTCTCTGTAGGCTGACTCATTATTATCACCGGTCAGACCTACAACAGTGGTATCTTCAGCAAACTTGGTGTTGGTGGAGTAAATGGAGGAGCAGTCCTGAGGGAAGTCATGAAGAAATGAAGCTGAGGACACATTCCTGAACACTGTGTTCAGGGTGAGGGTTGATGATGTGTGCTTACACAGGGTTGGTGGTCTTGAATGTTAACTCTATTCTTGTTGGTAATGGTACACGAGTCATTAAAAAATCAGGTGCTGCCAACTGTCCAGACAGTGTGTCTACTGTCAAGGAAACAGATGCAAAATGTTTGAAGATCTTGGCTTCCTGGGGAAAAAAAAAAAAACTTTCCATCACTGCAGAACACTGGGAATAATGGGGTACACTGCACAGTTGTGAAAGACTTTGTAGTCGGTCATCGCAGGTTGCTGCTTATACTGAGCTGGGTTTTACTGGAGATTTCTTCCCAACAAAATGGAGTTATTTCTTTCCACAGTTACCCTGTGTTTCGAGGTATTGCTGTGAAGCAAGTTGGACTCTTTTTTTTTTTTTTTACCAACTGAGATTCTAAACTAAATTTGAACGAACAGTATAACAACTAGGAGGGAACTGGCATGTAATTAAAGCTATCCTTGGTCATCTTTTTCAAAAAAACTTTGTTGTTATACTGGGTGAAATGGTCCATTCATCCTAAAGGAGGTTAAAAAAAATCTATCTCTGTGAGAGCAATAGGACTGTAAAAACTCTGACCAATCTCTGCCCTTCAAATTCAATGGGAGGGACTGGTCAGAGATTTGGTCCTGCCATCACCCACAACCCCCACCACCACCCCCCGTCCCTCGAGTTCTGGGGGTATGACCTTATCTATTGGTTGGCCGATCATTCTGACATGCTCATATAACGGCAGTGTGCGTGCTTGTTCCTTCATAGTTTTCGCTTGCTGGCTGCACATGTGAATGGCTAGTGTTTATGTATGCAGTTAGCTTAACGGTTATCTTAGTGGTTAGTTTCGGTGCTAGCCATTCATTGTAGCTCCACTGTTCTCACTTTGAACATGGAGGACAGAAGCAAACCATTTTACACGTTTATGGAAAGAAGAGGAAGGCCTCAGTAGAAAGAACTAAGACCAAAGTGGATTTGGGAGATTTTTTTCACACAACCCCACTGAGGAGCAGAAGTGCAGGTAAGACGGTCTTCTTGTGTCTGTGCAGTTATTCAAGGGACTTGGGTAAACTTCCAGAAAGATCATTGGCTCTACGTTTAAGTGAATTTGAATACTTTTGTGTAATTGCGCCTAATTTATTATATATTTCTTAATATGAATAGGACCTGTTTGTCTTGTTAAGTTTTTCTAGATTAAATTTGTTATAAATTGTTGCTGAACAAATAACTTTAGCTGAACTGATTTGAAATAAGTTGACTATAATAAAATTAAATCTGGTGGCTTGTTTGAGAGTCAGATTTAAATGTAATTTTTAGCACACTGACACATTGGAAGCAGGAACTGTCAGGTTTGAGAAGTGACTTTTGTAATAGGGTTTGCCTTCTCATCATCACATATTTTTACCCTGCTACAAGACTGTTTTGACAAACTTAAGACTTTATTACGGCTTGAAGGACCATCTATTATAGATGGGCAAAGTCTCAGGGAAGACTTCTAAACATTTTCAGTCAAGTCTCTGAACAAAACTTTGATGGAGCTTGTGAACAAATAATGGAAGGCTTACTTCATGTTAGCGTCTTGCTTCAGACTAGCATGCTCTTTGTACAAATTGCCCCTGGCAAAGAGGCATACAAATGTGCAGTGGAGACTTTTACACTTTGCTACAGCAGTGAACTCTTTAATCTCTGTTAGCAATGGAACTCATGAAGATAAATGTCTTTTCTGTGGTCAGAGGAAAACACCATGTTTTTTTTTTGTTTTTGTTTTTTAACTGGTTTGACATGGTTGTTTGTTTTAGGGAGGTTATTTTTTAGTTTTGTGATTTTAGATAAACTCAGCAAACGAAGACACAGATGTACTGTCTTAAACTTGGAACAATCAAAAGCAACAACATCATGTGGTTGAAAGATAATAATGATTAATAGATGTGTAACTGTTGATGCAATGTTTCCTTTTGTTCACTTGCAAAAAATCAAGATAGAATTTCAGTTCAAGACATGGAATATTTATTGCAACTATAGGGATAAAAAAAAACTTTTTCTATGGTTTGTTACTGTGGAGCAAATTCTCTTTAGACCTGTGCTGATGTAATATGAGTCTCTGTGAATATAGATTCTTATTTTCTGTTTGGAAACGAACATTGAACTAAATATGTCTTAAAATTGAATTCAGTCTTCTCACTCTTCCTTTCTTTCTATTTCTTCTGTTTGTGTGAGTTGCTTTATGATGATTGTGATCAGGTCAGTGCATTTCTTTTGTTATAAGGACAGATTTGAGTGTATTTAGTTTGAATCATTTGTGATTACCACCAAGTTTTCCATAAATCTAAAGTGAAAAGGCAGTACGCTGTACATTTGTAAATTTAGGGGCATTTTACTCCAATGCGCCTAAAGAAAATCCATTGTAACCAGTTGTCACCTAATTCATACTTCAGAGCAAGGACAGCCGTAATTAGAGAAGAACCAAAGTAGATAATAATGATAACTCCACACTGATCCACAACTAAGGTGGCAGATTGACATGACCGCTGTATGTTGTGTACAAAGTCTTGGAAGAAGAAAGTAGGAAAAAATTACACCTTTGCACACCTTTTTTCTTAATGAACCTCTGGGATGAGCATCATGCTGTGGGGACATTTTAAAACAATAAAAAAACACTGCAGTTTGTGTTTTTAATATGGGAAAATATGAACTAGTTTTAATTAATTAATACACTGAGTGGTTTGGGGAAGAAGGATTATTGAACAATATGTACATTCTAATGTACATACTGGACACTCTGATGTAATGTTGCTTCTCATTAATCATTTGTAAGGATCCTTACTTAAAGGCTTCTGTCACCTTTATTGTTATATACCCAAGATATTCTTCTTTTCTTGGTAATACTAAACAAAAGGCTCAGACAGTCAGACTGGCTCTCATCATTTTGGGACTCTAAAAATTGGTCATCTCTTTGCTTGACATAATCAGAATGCCAGTTAATGAATAGAACAGTATTTTGTTATTGAATCCTGGACAAACTGCATAAAAGGGAAAAAAAAATCCCCATTAACGCCTTCATTTTTTCACATCCCTTCAATTCTTTCTTAACAGGAAAGATTGATTGCTTCTTTTTTATTGCGTAGAGTAGTTCACCATAGGGAGCAAACTTTGTCCATTAAATCATCATAAATGAAGCGTTGTAGAGCAAAAAGAAAAAAATAAATACTTGAGGTAATTACTATGTAAAACTGACTTGAAATCAGGGCACACCCCGTGCCTAGAAGCTCTCGAGCTTTAAATGTGACAGCATGTGGCCTAAGATATTATTGACATCTTCCACTCAGAAGCCTTTTACAGGATTCATGACCCATCCACTCACCTTGGAATGATCTGGCTAATATACAATATTTGGAGGCAGACCATTTAGTTTGTGCTAATTGGCTTATATAACATCATCAATTGAACATCCAGGGCTCTGCAGGGAAATGTTAGCCACTTGCTGTCTCACCTGAATGAAGGGCATCGGGGGAGTGTGTGTCAATATTATTATGAGCCACTCAGGGGCCAGTCCTGTGTGCTAAACTCTGAACACAAAAAATTAAAAATAAACAAAAACTATTGGCCAATGTACATGCATAGAAAGATAAACACACACAAGTACACAAACACTGACAGACCAGCTCTCTGGTCACACATTCAGTGAAAAGCGTATGTTTGTTGAAGGTCACTCCAGGACAGACCTTTTACTTTGCTGCTGCCAGTATAAACCTTTAGCCTAAACATTTTTATTTACGCAATCATTTTTAAAGAGAAGGTTTGTATGTGGTCAATATTGAAAGCATTTTTTTATTTTAACTGCTCCAATAAGTCTGCACAATAAAAGTAATTTGATTTGAAAAACTCACACGGAAAGAAGAGACAATTAGAAGAATTTTATTGATAAAATGTTTTAAAACTTTGGCGCTCAGACCTCGGCAGGAAACATTCACGCTGAATTATACTTCAATATGCATAAGCGGGTGTATGAGAAGAGGGATGTTTCCCCCCGGGTCTGAAACTGGTGGTGGAGTGGAGATAGGTAAAGTTGGTTTAGTCCTCAGAGGCTGGTTTGCGAGATGATCTGCTTGAGCTGAATTAGTGGGATCCAGTAGACTGCGTAAGCTTGTACCAGTACTTCATTCAGGGACCCGAAAGATAGATGTCCGACTTGGATAAACACAGGTTTGCATGAACTGTCCATGACGAGCAAGCATGAAGCCACTGTAGAGAGGAAAGACTCCCCTTTGGGAAGAAACCTGTGGCAGAAACAGGCTCGACATGGCGGTCTTCTGCCGGACCGATTGAGATGTGACAGGGAATTCCATAAGTCCGGGGAGGAATTACACTCTGAAAGGGACGAGGTTGAAGGAGCACCATAGGAAGCCAGAAGGAGCTTGCTACGATGGTGGAGAAGGGGATTGAGGTGGGTTGAATCAAGTCATCAGAGTCCAAATCAGACATTGCGCAGCCACTGCTTGCTTGCTGGGAAGAAGCTGAGATGTGGATTTGAAGTTCTTTTAAGATGAACCCAGGATGCTGATTGGCTTCGTGGAGGAGCAGTTCAAAGCTGATTGGCTTGCGTCGGAGACAGATGAGTCTCTGATTGGATGGAGGTAGGCAATGGAGTTTCTTTAATTGAATTTCCGCTTAAGCTCCATTTAAATTAAAAAACACAAATCTTATGATTCATCATCAAATTTCCTGGTCAAAAAAACTCTAAGAAATGTTTAATTTTCCAAAAAAAACCTGTTCTCCCAATGTCTTCTTTCTGATTACTATACTTTTATTGTTGTAACAATTGCAGCAGATACAGCAGTGACTTGCAAAAGCTCTCATTCCATTTAAAGTCCCATTATATATACTTTGTAGATGACATTTTTTTTTTTTTTTGCCATTACAGCTATGAGCCTTTTTGGGTATGTCTTCACCACCTTTGTGCATTCAGACACTAAATAATTTGCCCAATCTTATTTTCACACTAGCTTAAGTTTAGCAATTTCCTACACAGACCAGAGTTGTGGAGTGTACCATAAATAGTCGTCATGTCAATAGATTCTGTCACCTCTGCTGTGGATTTCTGCAGCTTCGCCAGACTTGGTTGTCCCCTTGGCCGCTTCGCTGATTAACACCTAATTCATATCTCCTTGTCTGCTCTAATGGGTGCTTGACCACAGAGCCTGTGTGAGGTAAGTTTTTACATCTGTATCTGAAGTCTGCTTGGAGTCTCTGCTGATATCTGTGTGTAGCCTATATTGTATAGTCAAAGTCTAGCAATGGTGCCAACTGCACAGAAAAGAAAAAGAACCCACAATGGGTCAGATCACTAACACAAGAAAACAAGCAATTACTGTAAATATGTTTCAATTGTGTTATTCCTTATTCCACTCTTACATTAGACAATATATAGACCAGTGCATCATAACCTATGACAATGTGCCTTAAAAAGAAACTCTCTAAGTAGAAAGTCACTGCTTAGCTAAGCTTAAAAAAGTATGAGTCTTAGTACTGAAGCTCTCGTTATAATGTTAGCCTCCACTATGTACCTATGTGAAGAGACATGATTATAAACCCTGTATTTCTTTAGGATGCAGTAAGGATTGCTGTTGCCTTATTTGAAAGGAGTTTCTGTTTTTGCTTTGTATGCACTTAGCTGCAGTCCATTTCCTTAGAGGAAACCAGTTGAAAACCAGATGCTAAGCTGTGTCCGGGGTACAAATAGATAAGGCTGACACACATACACAAAGAGAAACATCCTGACAGGATGGAGCTTAGAGTATAAGAAGAGATGGAAACTGATGTGTTGTGCCACAGTTCTTCAAGAGGTCTCTTAAAGACAGCCAATCTGTGGTCCAGTATTGGAGGTAAACTGACTATCTATATTATTCACATTGTGTTATTACAATTTGTTAATCTTAACCTTCTTTCTCATTTTGCATTATTCGGAGAACTGTTCCCTCTCGAATAAAGAAACCGGGGCAATAACATGGTTGCGTGAGCCCAGATTTGAGAAACAGGAACTGGATTTGAAGAGACTGCGATTAAGGTGAATTTGTGGTTGGTCTTCGCAGGAATCGGCACGCGATTTCAATATAAGCAGAGATTGTTTTGTAAAACTTCTGCTGACAACTGATTATAGTGAAGGAGTCAAATTCCTAGCCAGACTTACTTGGACTGCCCTGATCGGTGAATTGTTAATTTATTTAATGATTTAAATACTGAAAGACAGTTTCCTTAGTTTTAAAAGAAATAAAATAAATAAATTAAATATGAGAAATGATAAAGGATAAAAAAGATAATGTACCCTAGACAGAACATTAAATTAGATAATTGATACAGACTCTCTTGGGGATCGGTTGGCAGTCGCAGGTAGACTAGAATCTGGGTGAAGCCTGATCAGGTCATACATAATATACTCCTCTTTGTGGTCTGTGGTCCTTGATAGGACCCACTAGTTGAATTATAGTTATATAAGTGTAAGAGTTTAAATATTGGGCTTTTGATTTCACTGTTAAAATAACTGTGTGTTCAGCCTGAGTGAATGAGTGGGGTACATGCATATAAACATCAATAAACCAGTATAGAACGGAGTCAGAGGGAAACCTAACAGTGATAACTGACCTCTGTCAGTAATACAGTGTACTGGTAATAAGCTTTGGTGTCTATGGGTTGTATTAGATCGACTTCTCAAAAACCAGATACTCGGGACACAGCGAGCCATCTTTTCTGGTTAGGCGAAGTATAAGTGAGTGCATGAATAAGGTTTGCGAACTGTGTGAGTGGGGATATAAAGTCAGAAGATCTGTGAATGGTGTTAAATGGCTTAATGCAATAAAAACATGTTTCCACCTGGTTCACTGGGGGACTGTTTGGAAAAAGGCAGACTAAGGATTGAAAGGAATAATGTAGAAAAAAAACCTTCATACTCAGTTAACTTTATTTAGAAAATGGGTTAAAACAATGCATGAACAAGGCATGTTTGAGGACCAAGAAGGGTCCCCACCCACTACAGGACATAGGAAGGTTTACTTAGACATGCTAAAGCAGAGGTTAATGACAGGCAAGGCTGTTTCTGAGCACTCCGGTAAATTGTCTGAAACTAAACATAAGACAGAGAGGCAAAAATTAGATTAGTTTTAAAATGACACAGTTGCATTTTGAAAACTGCTTTGAAATAGTTGTTTCATCATCAAAATAGGAAACAGCTAAGTAGGCTGTAGTACAGAATATCACTCTTATTAGAGGGCAGTTACCTACAGCAACCAATCAGGGAGCTGGAAAACCAGGAGTGAAGCCTCTTTTGCTAACCCTAAATCCTCTGGAATCTGGAACATTTCTCTATTTTCTCCTATACAGGTATTCCCAATAGGGGGGCTGAGGTGTATGTAGCATTTTTGGGCAGCAGTGCTGCACCTTTATACCCAATTATACATCCCCTGATGGCTTTTTCTATTTGTGGTTGTTGTTGAATCCCCTGTGTCCGAGCTCTCATCCTCAGGTGTATTGACTGAGCTGTGGGCTCCATTGACCATAAAGGCCTGGGCCCTCCTCCTGAGTATCAGCTAGTTAGCACCATGGACAGAGACAATGTACCACTGATGAGAGATGAAGACAGTGCTGTAGAGGAGCAGGAGGAGGGAACACCCCAGTTGAAGACATACTTATGATATGCAGTGAGGGAACGATACATCCCCTCTGGCCAGAGCCTGCACCGGAGGCCAGGGCAGAAGAGGCAGACATCATAGTTTGGTCCGGCAGGTCTACAATATACTGATAATTTCTGCTGTGATTAAAGATTAAGGTTTTTACTTATCTTTATTATTTGAAGTTTTACTGTGATATTTTCAGTTTCTGCAACAGTTCGCATCTATTACATTAAACTTTTATAATTTCTCGATGATTTCTATATTTTGCTCTATATTATTTGATGTATTTCTGGGGTTTAGATAACACATTAGCTAGAAACATTGTAAAAACAGAGACACCTAGCAAACAGACTACAGGATCTATGGCATTCCCCTCTCTGAAGGGTGGGGGGATGGAATCACGTGACCGCTGGAATGAGTTGTCCGTCATATTGTTGTGCCATTACACACTGTTTTAAGTTGTCTGATGTTTAAAAAGTAGCTCTCGGTCTGTTAGGTATTGTCCAGTGAATTTCAGCCCAAACAGCTGATATTAGGAAAATAGTTGAAAGAAATGAACCCAGCACTGGCGATGTTTTAACATCAAACTCTGCACACATATAGAATAAAAGAGTGACAACTTGTCTTCAAGTTCAAGAATTTTTTTACGGAAATAAAATGAACATCCAGTGAGCACCACTATAGAATACTGTTTATCTGAATTAACACCATATTTCAATCAACAAATTCTCTCTACTAGGCTAGTGAAGCTTAACTAAAACTACTACGCAAAGTTAAGATAAAAAGAAGCCAAGGAACCATCTACACTCAAGGGCAAATAAAATAGTTGAAACCATCATCAGAATGATTTAGTGAATGCTGGTTCACTGCAGATCCAATCACTGCTTGATTGCACAACAATATATAGAATAGGACCTATACGTAGTAGTAGTTTTAGTGGGGTAGCACTTAGGCCACCTCAACAGGGGGATTATTATAGATGGATATTGATAATGTTAGCCTCTACTATGTACATGTAAAAAAACATTACATATTATGTAATTCTTTACGATGCAGGAAAGATTGCTGTTGCCTTAAAGTTTCTGTTTTTACTTTGTGTGCAATTAGCCGCAGTCCATTTCCTTTAAGGAAATGAGTTGAAAACAAGATGCTAAGCTAGAAGTAAACTGATTCTCTGTATTATTCATATTGTGTTATTACTTTTGTTGGCCTATTATGGAATATATATTGTTAATCTTAACCTTCTTTCTGTTTTTGCATTATTTGGAGAAGAGGGTAATTGACAATGAACACAAATGCACACAACCCTTTTTGATGTTTTTGGGCTAAAAACTGAAAACCTGAGTCATTTTCATCTTCTTCACTGGCTGGTGTTGGTATATTACATAAACTCTCAAAAATGCACTTCAATTTGTGGTGGCAAGGGGGAAGTATGCTACAAATTTCAAGACTTTTAAATACTTATGCAAGGTACTGTATATTAGACTCAATAATTATTATGTATATTAGACAAAAAAATGGCTCTGAAATTGCTTTAAATGGAAGTCAGAACGAAGAGAAACATGGACAAACAACTTGATTCACTGCTCGCTGTGTTGAGGGCCTTCATATTTTCTAATTTTTATGGTGACATCGGTTTTATGGTGGCTTCCTGTCTTTAACTTATTCACCACATATATAATTTGCACGGTTAAGGTGAAGCATTGAGATATGTAATGGAATGCAAATATCAAACAAAATTCTTTGCATATATCTTCTTTATTGCAAAGGCAAAACCCTCACAAAAATGTTGAGTTCCTTACTTCAGTAGTCATTCCACTTTAGAAAGCAATTCTCCATAATGCGTCATGAGAAAATGTAATAAATAAACCACCAGTCTCCTAGACAAATGTGTGAGTGTGTGAAGAGTTTGAAGTGAGAACAAGCTGATAACTAAATAATTTTAAGTAAACTGATTTCCCTTTGTTCCCTTGAGAATTATGCTTCCTTTCTAGACTTTTTAGTCTCAGTTAGTACGGTTCTAGTTACACATGTCAGTAAATGACACTAACAAATGCCTAATGACTTTAAAAACAATTTTGAAATAAAATAATATGATGGATATTATTCCAAAGTAATGTTCAAGAGATGTGAATAAAAAATCTACTTTATGGCTACAGAATAACAAAATGTAAATCAACTGTCTCTCCCAAAAAGTGTGATCTGAACGTATCCCATAATTACTTTTGTTATGTCACACACCAGCAATTCCACCATGCCATTATTCAATAAAAGAAAATAAAGCCATGAATGGAAAGTTTGTTAATGTATGTGTAATGTACGGGAATCGGACCCAAGATTCAACCATGACAGTTCAGTGACGTTTTACAAGCTTTATTAAAAAAGGGAAGCGCTAATGCGCAGGGCACACTGCTTGTGCTCGGGCTGGAACCCCTGGAGGCAGAGTCACAGGGTAGTGTCAGCGGAGGCAGGTATAATGATTGCTGAGGAGCTGGGTCACTAACCTGACAGAGGAGAACCAGGGCACGGAGTCCCGGCTTGAGTCGGAGGAGCGTGTTTGTGGCTGAGGTCCGCTTGCAGACAGAGTTAGCTGGGGCGCGGGCCAGGCCAACAGGGAGGCGGACAGTTCCAGTGGGGCTTTCCAGAGACGCGATCCAAAGAGGTCCGGGTTCAGTAACAGTGAGGCAGAGATCCAGCGGCAGTACAGGCAAGGAGATCCGAGAGGGAAGGTCCAGGTCCGGTCCAGGTTCGTTAACTGACGGGTTCAGAGATCCACAAAGGTTAGACAGGTTCCAGTCCTCACATACAGGAGGGTCAGGCTCACAGGCAGCCATTCCAGGATAAAGAGAGTCCAAAGTCCAGAGGCAGATCTGATCAGGTTTCCAGGCAGGCAGACAGAGGCAGAATGGGGACAGGCAGGCTCATTAGCAGAAAGCAGATCAAGTCGGGCAACAGACAGGCAGGCAGACAGACGGGCTTGCAAACAGAATGGCTGGAAGGTTCTCACCAGTTGTTTCAAGACGATCTGGCACTGGAAGCTGAACTGAACGGTGTTTATATGCAGGTGGAAACTGGTTGTGCAGAAAATATTAGTTTTATCTGTCTAACCAGACATAGCTCTCACATAACACCAGGTTTGCTTCTGATTGATTGATCACCACCTAGTGAGGTTTCCACTTCCAAAAGGGCTCCCCAAGAGCTACTGAGCACTCAGTCAGAAAGATTCAGAGCCCATAAAAAAGCCTAGTCCTACTGGCTCAGGGAGAAACCCAATCAACCTCCTGGACATGTTTGTGTTCAATGTTCTTTTTTCTTTTTTTTCTTTTTTTTTGCCTATGCTACTTTCCTTCTGTCGATTTTTGTGTAATCAAACAAGATTTGGATCTGATTTGACTCCACACCTTGGATGTGTGCTCAGCTATACGTAGAATGTTTCTTTAAAGGTTCATTTTCATGCTTTTTTACGGCTCAACTATAGGCATATATATGATGAAATATTGCCTTTGGCACTACGGAGTATGCCAGGAAGAAAAACGCTTCACTGCAACGCTACCTCTCTCCTTGCGGGGTCGCCCTAGAACAGCTGCAGCACTGTATCAAACTAGAAAAGTTGCTGTGCAGATTAGGTGCTAAAAGATTAACTTCGTCTCAACTTTGACCAGGTAAGATCACGCTCTGCTTCACATCCGCATGGTCAAGGTAGGTACCTCCTGGAGGGGGCGGGTAATCAACGCGCTACGTTGACCACCAATATACCATTTATTTTCCAGGACAGGGAGGGGTTGCTGCTCAGAGAGCAGATTTCACGAGGATTGCGTGAATCAAGCACCACTTTGGGAAAGATTTTGATGAGGGACTAGCATCATGGTTAAAAGCTCATTAAAGTTGGTTTTGCATCATATAGAGGTGATGCACAGTGAAGAACTGATAGCTTGACAGTCTCAGAGTGACCTCTGGCTGACAGGTACCACTGTTGTACTAAAAGAGATTGGAGATGTGTGGGAGCTACAAGATATAAGGTGACAACAAATTAGAACACAAGAAAGGCACTATTTCAGGTTCTGTGGTGGTGGTTCTAGAGAAAAAATTGCTGCTGAAACAATGTAAGTTCTGAATCTTGGTTTATCTCTATTCGTCTTTCCGTCTCAGAATAAAAATCTATTTTAGACTCAAAATTAGGGCCGTAAAAATTATCCCTTTAGTCTCCTAAGAGGTAGACAGATTCTTGAATCTTATTTAAGTCTAATCGATTTAGATAATATAATGAAGGTTAATTACCTTCACATACAAAATAATTAGTGTGACATCTTCGTTGTACCTTTGGTTCTTTTGTGTTTATTTCACTTACCATTATTAAGTAGATCTCAGTGTGATTGATAATAGGTGGAATTTCTGATTTAATTGATTAGTCTTGTTGATTCTTCTTAATCATTGGTTTAAGTGTATTTATTTTTGATTCTAAGTATGTCTTAGTCTTGAACATATAAGGCTTGATTAAAGGAAAGGTCAAGAATTAATCCTTCCGATTGATTTTGGGATTAAAACACTTAAAATATGTGTTAAAGGCTGTGAGACTGAATGGTTTATAACATTACACTATACTTTGTATATTCCTTCTTCTTCTACTATGACATTATTTGGAGAGACACTTTTTATAAGCTCTTTCTCACCCTTTCTATGCAATGAGCTGGTGTCTTTTTGTGCATTTCCCCGTAGTAAACTGAGGAAATAAAGTAATTATAGCTGGACACCCATCCATCTGTACATCAACTTCTTTCCACAGCCTTGTCATTCTGTTCATGGTTGTGGCAGGAATAGGCTATCATCATAGCTGTCAGCAGGCAAGCAGGAGAGGATCATACTGGACAGACACCCACCCCTACTTGGTCAATACAGAATCAACATGCATGCCTTGCGGGAAGAAATGCATGTGGGAGGGATTTTTAACACCAAGAGAAAGCCCACAATGTGTGTTAAACTGTTCACAGCATGGCTCCAGAACTGCCTGCTATGAGATAACACCACTAACCACTTAATCATCTATAGCTACAATTAACATAACATGGATTGTATCTAATTTCTGAGATTTGGGTTTGGGAAAATGTTTTGAGAGTTGAGCTGGGACCAAAACCTTTTACTAGCTGGGACTGTTTTGCCTTTGTCTTGCTTTCCAACTTCCTTATTTTGCAAAACAACAAAAACAAATGACAAACATGATGTATCAAGCAAATAGATCCAGCTGATTCTATTTTGTAGTGATTAAAGTTGTGCGCCAGGTACGCTCCCCAGCCTCTTTGTACTGTTGTAAGCTTTCCTTTCTTGGACGTAGATGTGAAAGATGGGAGAGGAGAAACAAATGCAGCAGGAACACTGTGATCCTCTGCTTGAGCTCAGACAGAATAAGAGGGGATGCAAAATAGAACTAAAAGGGAAAGTATCTTTTTTTTTAATTCAACAGTGATGCAAATATGTAAACCTTGCTTATCTTCAGTCCATGTGTACTTTAGATAAGGCTTACATGGAGGGCCAGCGTAAAAACATTATTTTTCCAAATAATACATGAATCTGATTAGCCTACGGCTGTTGTCAACTGGCAATGAATAGCATTAAGTGTAGTTTCTATGGTGAATAGAGGAGCCAAATGGGAATAGAGGAGAGAGGACACCAGCAAAAAAGAGGAAGGTTCCTTTTTGTGGTGGGACCAATTCCTGCTGCTTGAAGGGGTTCCTATATTTAATAGGCAGACATTAACTACATGAGTAACAATAGTATGTTGCTTTCACCATTAGTGTTTTCAGATGACATGATCAAGAAGTATAAATACAGCTTTCTCTCAGTAAACAATGATCATATATATATATATATATATATATATATATATATATATATATATATATATATATATATATATATATATAGAAGGTGACAGTCATCCTTTCTCTGTTTGAGGAGATACATTAGCATCCTTTTGTGTATGTTACTGTTGGCTCATTTCATTACATGGACGTGATAAATGGAAGTAAGGCCTGCACTGCATCATTATCACAATATCTTTTTGCACATTTACAATAATGCAAAGCACTGCTTGAAATCTAATGTGGTTGTTGGTTTGTATTTAGAACTTAATAGATACTTTGCATATCAATAATGTATTCACCATGTCGGGTAGAGTCTCACTTCAGTAGATACCCACACAGATAATGGAGCCGATGTTACTAAAGGTCACAGAGCCTTTTTTCAGCAATAATTTCCCAATTTTCCTAATATTGTGAAGACAGCGTCTTATCTATTCATATACTGAAGCCAAAGGTAAAGCGCTTTTTTTTTTGGTGGAGAACTCACTGCTGTTGTTGTTTGAACTACATTATCAGACTGAGCATACAGTGAAAATCTTGTAATACGTTTTGTTGAATAAACGTTTTCATTAGACACAGTTTTTTACAGTTTCAGTTGGCAGTATGGTATGTCACATTCTATTGCTCAGTTGCAATGACTGCAATTACCATTAGATGATTTAAATCATCCTTACAGCTTGCGGTGAACTACATTTTTGGAATAATTACAAAAAGGAATATATGATGGTACCGTATAAAGCGACCTTACTTACACATGTGGCAAGGTTTTTTACATACACATAAAAAAAGAACTGCTTTCTCAACCACCCCTCATACTCCTGAGCAGGTTGGTGGCTCTCCATTTCTCAAGGTCGGGTCCTCTACCAGAGGCCTAGGAGCTTGAGGGTCCTTCTTACGATCTTAGTTGTTCCTAAGATTGCACTCTTCTAGACTGAGATGTCTGATGTTTCTCCTGGTATCTGTGGGAGCCACTTCTCCAGAGTGGGGGTTACTGCTCCGATAATCACGGGCACCACTGTTGTCTTCACCTTCCAGGCTCTTTCTAGTTCTTCCCTGAGCCCTTGGTATTTCTCGACTTTCTCATGTTCTTTTTTACTGATGTTTCCATCACTCGGGATGGCCTCATCGATCACAACGGCTGTCCTTTGCTCCTTATCAATGATCACAATGTCTGGTTGGTTGGCCATTACCATTTTATCTGTTTGTATCTGGAAGTCCCACAGGATCTAAGCTCTGTCGATTTCCACCACCTTGCGAGGTGACTCCCATTTCGGTCTCCAGTTGGTATTCTGAACAGATGTTTCTGTACACTATACCAGCCACCTGGTTATGGCATTATATATATATATATATATATATATATATATATATATATATATATATATATATATATATATATATATATATATTTTTTTTTTTTTTTTTTTTTTTTTTTTTTTCTTTTTTTTTCCTTGTCCCCGCTTGCTTAAAGGATCTGCTTCTAACATCTTGCCAGCTACCAAAGTACAACTTAATGGGTCTAATGGAGTCCATGCCATGATGGGGCATAGTTATTGGCAGTGAAAAACAGTCTCACTCACTTTTGAGCAGTTGGTCATAATGTTATGCCTCATCTGTGTGAGCTCTGAAATACCGTATCATGCAGAAGAAGTGTGACTCGAAATGAAACCCTTTCAGCCGTGAGCACATAATAAGGATCCCACATGCAGCAGGGTAATTTTTGTCACTTCATTATTCCTTTTGGATTCTGTATCAAAGTGCATACTGCTGCTGTGATCCTCTTCTCTGTTTTATCATACCAAACAGATAAGTCCAAGATTCATGACTAATTCCATTAGACACTCCACATCTCGAAGGAAAAACTAGGAGCTATAATGAAAAGAAGGAAGGGATATTGGAATCAGTTTCCCTCTGTGGGTGCTGACCGGAGTTCTGTACCCCTCTGTGGGCGCTGGCAATAAGTCTAAAGTCCCACAACTCCAGTTTCTTTTTATTCTCTTGGCATCTAATGTTTACTTTCAATCTCTATCCTTTTTTTTATATCATGAAGACCGAAACATTCAACACCCATACTAAATATTGTTAAAGTAAGTGACAGAGAGATTGCGATGGGCCAGTGTGATTCCCCGGCAGCTTAAATGTGTTGCCACTATTGTTGTTATAAGTTTAGCGTCTTTCTTCTTGCCTTCTCTTTGGCATCTGCCGACTGCCGCTGTGCCTGCAGGACACCAGGGGAGACGCCAGGCATCAGCAATGAGAAGGAAAGCGGTTGCCCGCCTTCACGCTCCGGCGACTGCACGTCTAAAGCGATGACAGGGAAAGGGAAAGGCGTACTTTGACAGCCCAAGATAGCTTTTTTTTTTTTTTTTTTGCATTCACACAAACACAGGAATACGTTTTCACAAATAGATATGCATGCTGCACAAATGTGAAAACAGGAAAGGGCTGGACATAATAAGTGTAACTCCTGTGTGGTAAAGAAACTTTAATCCAATCCCTCCACCCCTCATAGGAGTTTCTACAAACATCCCTGAGCAGTCTGGTAGGTTATGAAAAATACCAACCAATCTAGATCGTCAGAATATGACATCATGCATTAAATCAGAGTGCCTAAGTTGTTATTGAACAAGAATAAGAGAAAGCAAACAAAATTGATTTTAGCAAGGGTAGAAAAACAATGATCAGTTAGAGATAGAAAAAAGAAAACTTATTAAGTTATATTATTCTGCAGTTTGCCACCTTAGTTTGAAACATGCTATAGGTGAAATATACACATAAACCCTGCTTTTGACATGGAGTCATTGAGGAGACCTCGTGCTTAAACTCGGAAAACTGAGCCTTGACTTTTCCCCGGTATGGCCTTAGGTAGTGTTCAACTGAAGAAAATGCCTCATAAAAACCCTTGATTGTATCAGCAGTTCATGGTTGACCTGTAGGCGCTGTTGTATGTAATTCCCAAAATATGCATGCTGTGTACCGAAGGCAAAGGTAACATCTGAACTTTTGACTAAGAATTAAAACTTTAGGGCATTCCAGTGGTGCAGGTGTAGCTCACACAACCCATATAGAGAGTATTTAGTCCTCAACACTGCCGTCCCAGGGTTGACTCCAACCTGTGGACCTTTGCCACATGTATTTCCTCTCTCCCTCCGCTCACTTTTCTGTCAGCCTACTTTCATTAAAGGCCACTAGTGTGACATAAAATTAAGTTAAAAGTTTCCATTCTTTTTTTATTTATTTACTTGTTCTTTTAAAATATACAGTGGGGTAAATGTTATTGTAGCGCTGTGATGTATTTTTGCTATATACTTATTCCTGATGAGGAGATGGAAATGCGTAGATGTGTGACAATTTGCTAAACCACCTTCATGTTTCCATGAATGTTTGGTTGCTGTCTTTTATTTTAATTCTAATCTATTTTAAGTTGAGTGTGACGTTCAACATTACTGTATACACAATTAAGGGGAATTGATGTATCTCTATTAATCACTGGTCGTCGACGAGATACTGCTTGGTTGTTCATTAGAGAATAAAACGGGAGTACACTGTCGATGTATATTCCCCTCAATAAACCAGTTAACCTGAGTTGCATCTGGCGTGCATTTATGGTGTGTACAATGATATGCAATATAAATGAGTACTGTTCTTGCATTACCTTTTTTATGTAAATGATACGTGGCACATACAATTTAGTGTCGAGCTAAACTAAGCTGACACAGAGTTGTTCCTTTAAAGAAATTCAGGCAAAAGGGTACTGACTTAAATATCTGACAAAAAATGCTTGTACTGCCGCAAAAAAATGGAACAATAATGCACAAACTGTCTGCTATGCTGTCTTGATGCTCTTCCTGCACTGATGAAGATTTACTCACCTCTGCATGCTGACAGAATAGACATGGTTTCCATGTCGAGGATGGGTACCTACTTTCCGATTAATTTTACTGATAATAATTTGACTACTCATAGACCATGTTTGCAGCCTTCAACTGTCAACCTAATATGGTTATGGCAAACATTAAGAGGGAAGTTTATGCAGATGCTCAGTCAGCCACCAAATTACAAAGCTAAGTGTTTATATAGGGGCTGACCTTCTTATTTTGTTCTTTGAATTAGTCAAGATGATCCACCGATGGGGCCATTAAGATCACATGAGTCACCTGTCCATTGTTTGAGTAGTTGTCACCCAGACGAGATTGTGTTTTGATGGATTTCAATCTCCCCAGTACCTATTTAAGATACAAGGACAACTTATTAATGGAAGCTTTCACTGAAAATCAACTCAGTGGAGAACAAACTTGAGCTCACTAGGGGAATACATGCTGAATTTTTGGGGATGTTATGGTACACACTAAGGGATAAATGAAACTTATACACATGGACCAGTGCCTACGTTTTTAAATCTGACCACCCACTGGTACGTAAACTATGAATAACTAAAGGTTTGGAACGTCATGTCGAACAGGTCATCAATAGGATAGAAGGAAAGGACAAGGAACACGCACACTCACACACATATAAATATGAAACATGCCCAAACTATAACTAGGCTTATATCAAGTCTTCTGAAGATTTCAAGTTTAACTCTCACTTCAGTCAAGTGAAGGTAAAAAGGAGAACAAGTAGAAGAACAATGGATTCCATGTGTGGCCTACGTGCCAGAGAAGCACACAGAATATTTTAAAGCAACGTGTTCTGGTGTATTTCAAACCTAACACTCCAGGACTGGTTCACTTCAAAAATAAAACACCCAAAACAAAGCATTAGTTGTGTTGTATATGTACTCCAATGCAGCAAAATGACTTCTAAATTTGAGAATTAAGATGAATGCTAATATGCTGACAAACTTCTCAGGTCAGTCCTTGGTTTTTCAGCTACATCCTAAGAGCAATGGGCATTCTTCTGAAGCAAGCAAAGTGCACCTTTTGGTAGGTTACCCAAGACCGAGGTGAATTAAGTCATTTAGGTTAAGCATGAAAAACCAAGATTAAAGAGAGGAGTTTGCCTTAGCTTTTATCTTTCTAATGTGCACAGCTCTGCTTTGACTCATCATCCTAGGCAGCTCCACAACCATTCAAATCATTGACACATCATGTGACCATAAAAGTTCACAGACTGGCATTGTTAGGAAATCTTTCCTAGTGCTTGTAAAAAGTGTTTGGGTCACAATGACGCAACCATTGAGCTGAGAGAAAAGCTTGGAAAGGTGTCTTAAGTTAATCTCAATAGCCGCATAAATGTGATCATACTGACCATAGTTTTAAGACCTGTTATATCTAACCATTGTTAAACACTGAATGATCTTTTTGATATTAGGTGAATCTTCAAGAAACAAGACAAGTCCTGATGCCTTTTATATACATGAAAACAAGATGTGACTTCACTTTATATAGTAACTTACATCATAAGCAATATAGATAATAACTTTTGTTTATGATCTATACATCATAAACTTCATAGATATGACTAGACTTGATGCTTCACAGAATGTGTCTTTCTTTCATGTTTACACCTATGCAAACCACGTTTGTTTGTTTTTTTATAACATATCTGGCAAGATAAAGAAAGGAGACAGTAGTCTTTAATAAGTCTAATATGTCTATAGCGCTCCCTGAGCCTTCCCTTTTTACCCAAACAGACCATACCAGACTTTGGTAAGGTCATCCTGAGAAATGTTGGCTTGGAAAATAATTTAGAAGAAACTGCTTTTGCTGTAATTGCATTTACCAAAACAAATGAGACCTACACAAATGGCATTTCTTCAAGACAATGTTGCATTAACTATACCCCCCAAAGGCTAAACGTCAGAGTATCTCTGAATGCAGAATTAGTTTTTTTTAAGACGGTCTATCGCTGACAATGCTACCATCCAAGCATCATTTAACTTTGACAAACAAAATGAAATCAAGCTGAAGAAAATGCTCAACATGATGCATGCCTGTGTCAAGCTACTTTTAATGTTCAGCAAATTAAGTTTATATATATATATATATATAAGCAGAATCATGACTGATGGATATAAAGGTATAATTATTTTATGTTGTGCACAGAATTTAATGACCATGTTTGTGCAAAACATTGAATGTTTTCAATGACATAAAGTGGTTGAAAATTGTTTGTATCGCTTTGATTTGTCTTTCTGCAATTTCACAACTAATAATGGTCCTTGTGTATTCAAACGGCAATTATTTCTGTCGTCATGGATACCTTTAAGAAAAAAATGTTGATTTAAGTACCTCACCTTGAGCGCCAAAGATTATCTGCCTGTGTGTATCTCTAAGCACTTGATCTGGCTTCAGAAAAAAATGCATTGAGTGTAAGCTAAAACAACACCATAAAAATGCCATTTTCTATTTTGTGGCATAGTTGTTCATGCGGAAAACCGAACGAACCTCTCGACCAATATCACACATGTTAAAGCTTCCCTGTTAATTTTCTGAGGTATGTGGATTCTAAATTGTTGAAAGAACAGATTGCTCAGTCTTGATCCAGCATTTGGCCTGCCTAAGCTGGTGGGTGAATTTGGCTCTGGAATGTGGACAATATTATGATGACAAATTGTCTCAGCGAAAGGTTGTATGTTACTAAAGTAGCATAATTAGCAGCAATTAAATATTCTCCTGCTGCCCGGCATTATCACACTTAATTTATGCACACACACAAATATTCACACTAAATTAAACAGTCCTATTTGTATCTTAAAATATAGGGATATATGAAAAAGCAATTGTCCTAATTAGCCTTAGGTGTTGTTTGGGCACCGCATTAGAGATGTAAAGGTACCGAGGCTGGTTCGGTATGCGCGAGTACAAAATTGCTGCAGTGCTGCTTTGTCGGTGAACCTCAATTCTTATGTGCAAAGCTAAGTGTGCAATGTAAGCCTCTGTCTTTCATCTTTAAAAAGTGACATCAAAATAACACAGAGAGAACGCCCAGCTATCACCAAACTCTACTATTAAGGAACATTAAGGTTCCTCATGCAGCTGTGGCAGAGAAAGAGACTGAACCAACGCTTAGTGTCAGCTCACACACCTTTCAACAGCAATAAGGTATACTGCTTGCTCTCTACTTAACTGCATCACTCACCTGAAATAGGGAGACCATATGTTGACTCGCAAAAGAGATGACGCTTGGCCCGGTTGCAAAACACTTTAATGATACTCTGTTTACCTAAAGGAGATTTATAATTTTAACACATATAGATTATGCCTTCTCTGTGTTGTTAAAAAGAATAGTTAGATCACAAAATTCAGATAGCCTTTCATCAGCCTACATGATCAAAACTGATCATGTAGGTATTCAAATAACAAAAGAAAAAAGAAATGACTCTTGCGTATTAGAATAATCACGTCCAACAATAACAGCTCACTTTTTGATTCTGGACAAAAAAAATCAACAAAATTCAAATTGATATTCTGAGAAAGCAAGTATTCTATTATGCTATTTTCAATATAATAATTAAACAATCAGAAGCAACTGTCTTACAGACACCTTTCTATCAAACAAGAATCTGTATACTCCAGTTTTTTTTTTTTTTTTCAGATCTCCAGTCAGTTTTATAGAGAGAGATTATATATCAGTGAAACTTTTTTAATTTACCGGTACTTCTTGTTTCACATCTACTAATCCTTTCCAAATTGTTGCGCTAAACCAGGGCTTAACTGTGACACTCCACCTGCTTGTCCACCAACGGATTCATCTTTTCCTCAATTCAAATGGTGAGTCACTTTAACTTTATCTTGGGATGAGTCCAAATTATCATCCTCTACAAGCTGTCAAAACAAGACAGTGTGTCTTGTTCTGTCATCCCATTTTCTTGACTGTTAAGATTTTACTCAGTTGATGCCAAAAATGTCTTAACAACAAAATAAGTCCTTTAGTTAATTCAATTGCTTTTTCCATGTCTGGTTAAATGGTATCTATAAAAAATGACTTACTCGTGCATACACAGCTAATACAATAACAACATACGCTGTTTTCATGACATCAGAAGTTATAGTCATAACTATCCTGTCATTCTCATAGCTAAGTTGTTAATATCTGCAGCTCCTCCAGAGTTACCATGGTCCCTTGGACTGCTACTCTTATGATTGTTCTCCTTGCCTGGCTTGTAATTTTCAGGTTAATGGCCAAGTATTGGTAGTTTTGGAGATTGTGGACATTGTGGAGGTATTTATTTTTGGGGTGTCAGATTAAACGAGGCCGGATACAAATGTACACCACAGTTTCAAATCCTTATTTTTACATTTGTTTAAACATGTATAGTTTTCCTTGTACTTTCCAATTATGCAATCATTTCTGTTGCTCTGTTGTGTAAAATAAATTGCATACATACAGAGTCTGTGCTTGTGAATGTGACAAAATGTGAAAAGGTTCAAGGTGTATGAACAAGACATACAGGGATAATTGGGCTTGGAGATTTTGATAATTCAGTTGCAATTTCGAAGGAGGCTATTTTGCCTTTTTCTGTGATTTCAGGAGACTAACACAGTCTATCAGAGCTGGGTGCTGCTAAAGTAGACATCTGTGAGTGTCAGCCAGTTAGTCGGGGATGTGGGAAGAGGAAGATGACCTTTCTGTGAGGAGAGGTGTCAGCTCTAGGAGCAGAAGGAAAGGGGACAACGTCTCCTCTGCTTCAGTGACTACCTTTCTCTGGAACAAGAAAGCTGTCGGCTATCGTCTGAAAGAAGCCTCCTTCATTCAGTCACCTTTTATCTGCCTGCCCATCTTCTTACAAACCTTCCCTCTTTTATTGTATGCAGAACACTCCCTCCCCAATACTTTGTCAGGTTATGTTAACTAAGATATATTGCAGGTGTGCTTCTTCAGAGTAGAATTTGCTGCTACTTTAAGCCTGCAGCCTTTCATTGCAGGCCAGTATCTCTCTGGGTTTACCACAATTAATTATGAGACCAAAAACACATTTATGCACACAAACCACGTGGTTATTCTATTCATTAAACTGAAACGATATTGCTGTGAGATGTGAATAACAAGAAATGCCACTGTCTGTGAACATGTAAAGTCTATAAATAAACTGTCCAGCATCATCATAAAGTGATGTTACTTAGGGAGTTAATATGGAATTATTCAGCATCCATTGACCCCAGACGTTTTGGCATGAGACAAGATGCATTCTCAATAACCATTATTTCATATCTCTACTGCCATGTTCAGGGGTTATTTTCATTCCTGTATCCATCAAACTAACCAAGTCATTTGCCCAAGTTTTTAAATGGGACAAAGCTATCACGATGGGGTGAAAAAAATAAATAAATGTAAATCCCCACTTAATCCCTCGATTGTTCACGTTAAATAGAACAGGATGCAATAAATGACCCCCCCCCCCCCCCCCCATATTTGAATTATTTCATGTCCCAGAGTTTCCTATATAAATTCTTATGAGGGCAAAAAGCAGTTTTGCTTTGTTGGTGTTTTCCTCATTTTTTATTGATTTTGATATCACTTAGAGATCCATAATTGAGTTTATACAATCAAAGCTGTCTTCTGTCTTCCTTTAAAGCTGAAAGACAGTGATTAATCGAGTCCCTGTTGACAGGTCTCGATGAAATAGCACAAAGCCCTCCATTCTAACTATACAAAATTAATTATTAGCCTTTGCTGTATTGGAGATATTACGGTGATGGATGAGTGAGGTTTGGTCCTTAAAACAAAATAAAATCTGGTTGAGGTATTGGTGGCATTTTCCAACCAAAGGATCAGTCAATCAATCATTTATTCATTATTCTTCATTAATTTTCTTAGTGTCTCTCTATGAAGGCAGGGACCTGTCAGAAAAATCTGCTCTATCACAGTAAATACTTTTTTTAGCTGCAAGTTTTCAATTGTCAGTCATGTCAGCACAAATCTGTCTACTGGCAACTGCAGCTTCTTTATACATTTAACAAATCAGTTGATCATATGTCAGCAACTCAGTGCATTTAGATATCTAGACATTGGGGGAAACTATTTATTTAAGTTAAAATTGAGTATCACTATGGGAAAAAAAGAGGATTAAAGTGATATGGAATGTGGCATTGTTGCTGTTGTCAGACAAGCTCGTATTTTGAAAGCTCCTAAACTGCTGATCTGCTGAAATATTTGCACACAAACATTTCTTTAAAGAAAGTTGTCAGAAAAAGAGTAAGCATCCAGTGAGCAGCAATTGTGTGACTGAAAACACCTTGTTTAAGTCAAAGGTCAGAGGAGAATAGGCGGACTGATTGTAGATCACAGAAACACAACAACAGCTCAAACAAACCCATGCTTCTGCCAAGGTATTCAGAATAACATATCAGAATGAAACACATACTAGGACTTAAAGCAGAAGGATTACAGGAGACAACGCGGAGTGTGGCTTCTGCCTGCTAAGAACAGTAGGTTCAGACAGGCTCACCAAAACTGGACAATAACTGATGGTATAAAAACTTTACCTGGTCTGGTGATACTAAACTTCTGTTGGGACACTCATATGGTAGAATTTTGTGTAAATAAAGCAAATGTGTTAGATTTAATGCTGGGAGTGGGGGTTTGATGGTGTGGGAGTACTTTAAAGGCATCTTCTGGCATCTTAGGTAGGCTGCTGTTTAAATGCAACACCCTATCTATGCATTATTGCTGGCCATGTCTATCCCTTTGACCATTGTGTTTCCATCTTCTGAAGGTTGCACTCAAATGCACTATTCCATTTCACTCAAACCGTCTTAAACTTACCATGAGAATGAGTTAATTGCATTTTGATGACTTTCAGATTCACCAGATCCCAATCCAGTAGTTGGTATTTTTTGACATGCAGTGAAACGCTGACATTCTGGATATGAAGGGGACAAGTATGCGGCAACTATGTGATACTATCATGTGATCTTTTCCACATATTCTAGATCCTTTCTATATCTATTCTATATCTAAACTGTGAACTTCATTGTTCATGTGTGTTTCATGTAAAAGACCAACTTGAGGTAAAGTAGAAAAAAAACATAACTTACATGTTCTGTGTCATGCATTTGCATGTATCTTCTTTTAATTTAATTTTTTAAGTCTTTTGTTGAGGCCTCAGGGTTGGAGAATGTGCGTAAACAAACAGCATCATGAAGATCAAGAGACACACCAGAAAAGTCAGTGATTTAGACGCGAGGATGTTTAAAGTAGGCTGTCCAAGTAAACTCTCAGACTAGATAAGGAGGCTATCAATGAGAGAAGGACATAAGAGGCCCATAGTATATATTGAGGAGATGCAGAAGTCAACTGTCCATAGAGCTGGTCCATTATCTAATATTGGGAGAAATATTGGTAAAGGTAGACAGAATAAATTTTGGTAAAAGCTATGATGGGGGAGATAAACATCTCTTTTCATGGTGAAACATAGTGGTGGCAGCATCATGATGAGAGAATGCTTTTCTTTACTAGGGAAAGGGAAGAAGGTCAGAGTTGATGGGCAAATTAATGAAGCAAGGTGCAGGACAATCCTTGAGGGAACCCTGCGGAACGCTGTAAAAGTCATGATACCTTCACCATTCAGTAGGAAAACAACACCAAGCATAAAGCACAAGCTACATTGAGATGATTTAGAAAACACATTGAATTTTGTGACTTTAACACACCAACATTTAAAGTTCAAGGCATAACACTGATACAAAGTATGTCTCTCTTATATTCCTCAAATGAACTTCGTTATTCTGAAGTAGTGAGCCTATAAATTGCCAATGGGTTTTTAATTTCAGAAATAGTTCTTGCTTCTTTGTTTCCTAAAAGCATTCTGGCCTTCAATTATAAATATTTTTTAAATGTCATTGAAGGCCAGAATGTCTTTAGGAAACAAAGAAGCAAGAACTACTTCAGAAAAAAATAAATAAATAAAAAATACATTTATTTATTTATTTAAAAAAATAAAATACAATTAGATATTGAATCGGCAGTCTAAAGGTTTGGCTATGCTATGTTCTACAAACAGTGCTCACACTTTCAGCAGTAAGGAAATAAGTTCCAAGGGAAAAAGTGGTGCCATTCATTCCATATAGTAAGCTGGAGGTGAAGGTGACCCTTCAGAGCAGGAATCTCAGTCTAAACCACTTTCCCTGTAGCTTTTTGCAACTGTGCAGGCCATCAGAAATCCAGGCTAGATCCACTTCTCTAAATTGCTACCATTTAATGGAACACCTTGACCTGTCTTCCCTCACTGCCAAAAATAAATAAAGAAGTTGTTGGTAAAAATGAAGCCTTTCGACTTAGGTGATGCCTCTGGACAATTTAACACATCAAACATTGCTTTTTACTGGATTGCTTGAGCTCTTTCTCCTGGAGATTTTTACTGGTCTTAATAGACAGGGTTTTCTCTTTTTTCAGCAGATACCGACATTTACTGATCACAGCCACCCAGATAAATTACTTCCCTGATATGTGCATGATGGATATAAAAATACAGCTTGTCAGTTCGTTTTACCACAAATCCATATGGATATGTATATGCTTTTATTTTCTTGAATTTCATTAACAGCCACAGAAGAATCTTACTATTCAAAACACTCCACATAAATGCAATCAATTAATGACTACATGTCGGTAGGATCTTAAAGACCACCTGTTTTTTAACATAACGGTGTAACCATTTGGTTCAGTTAGATCTATGGCACCAGAAGACAGGAAGAGGTGAAATAATTTGTAAGAACAAACGGTTGTTGGCTTGTTACAAATGTTGCATAACAAATCTTTGGATTTTGACGTTGTGTCAAGACCTTGCTCTTGACACAACGTCTGGGGCAGAACTTTCTTTATTTTCCCACAGGGTGTCCCACTTCTGTACTGTGATTGGGCAGGATTTAGATCACCGTGTTTAGGTTGGAAAGCAGAAATGTCACCTGCATCTGTTGAACTGCAGTCGCGCACTTCAACTCTGGTGGTTAAGTGGTTGAACGGACCAATTCCGCCCACTTTTAGTGTCTCCTCTATACATTACCCTAGTGGGGCAATTCCAGCCTTGTGGCACTGCACGTCCCCGGTGTATCTGTCCAAATAGCGTCAGAGTACACGCTAAGCTATTATGTGTCTGCTCCTCAACTTTCAGCTTTCAACTTTCCTGCTCCATGCTGGACTCTGCACCCCCCTCCCCTGCCCGACTGATCTTTAGCAGAGGTGTCAAAAGCGTTCACATCTATTACTCAAGTAGAAGTATGGATAGTAGGGTTTAAAAATACTCCTGCAGAAGTAGACGTATCAACTTAAAACTTTTACTCAAGAAAAGTTTCAGTCAGGCATCAGAGCTGATCATAGCAACAGCTCTGGTGAAGGTCACTAATGATATTCTCATGGCCTCAGATAATGGACTTGTGTGCGTACTTGTCCTGTTAGATCTTAGTGCTGCATTTGATACAGTTGATCACAATATCATCCTTGAAAGAGTTGAACATAATGTAGAGTTGAAGGGGAAAGCATTAGGCTGGCCAGACACATCTCCACTGATCCCACCCAGGCAATGCTCTGTTTGCCCTTCTCCGATCAGAAGCCTCAAAGCCAAAACAAACAAACTTAGAAACAACTTTTTTGCAAAAGCTGTGAGCGCAAACGCCCCCTGATGGGAGACTGCAGTCCATCGCTTTAAAATCACCCCACTGTTACTAGTCCGTCATATGTTACAATTCACCTTAATGTTACTGCCTACTTGCACACTATCATCTCTTAATATCTAAATGCATATTTCTGTAAATGAAGCCTCAAATCATCACCGCACAATAAGCACCTCATTACCTCAGCCTCTTTCAGTTCACCTTTGTCTTCATATACTGGGCTTTCACAATCAATTAGTGCCAGACTACTGTGAGCCATTGGTCTGAGTAGATGTCCCGCATTCCTTGTGCCTGGTTTTTGATCAGCCTCTGGATTTTCTCGTCTTGCTTTGTCTTTGCCAGACACCTCAATGGCTTCTGTTTTCTGGACACGACCTGAACTGTTATCAACCATGAACTTTGCCAAGGGCTCTCGAATCTGTCAGCCTTGTCTGCACTAGAGTTTTATTTTTATCATTAAACCGTTTAAATGCAAAGACTGTGTCCGGCTGAAATACTGGGTTATCTTTTTGTCTGGCATAACAAGTGTACTTAAAGTGAGTCATTGGGACATCCAATAACAGTATTTGAAAAGTCAGAGTTATCCCAAAAAAAGATTTGAGGCGGGAAAGGATCAGAAAATTCTCTTAGCACAGGTAGATGGTGTGGTCTAGAACCAACCCTGTCTTACTGAAAAACATATGATATCCACCTCACTGAGTTGAACTGGGATTCCGATAGATTACATAGGAAACAATATTTAAGCAAAACATATACAGGTATATGCATCTTGATGACATATCTAGTAATAAATATGTATATTATATTTATATTAAATTTATTCATTTATATTTATTCAGGGAAAGTAGAAATATATTTCCTTTATTAGTTTTGCCAAAGATTTTGGTGCATTTCAGAAAGATGTCAGGCAAGAAAGATATTGCTGATAAATATTGCTGTTCTATGTATTTTGATGCAATATATTGCAAAGTATGCATGTTATATTTATAATCGTCATTCAGGGAATGTAGAATACCTTTTGTTTGTTAGTTTCGCCAAAGATTTCAGTGCATCTCAGAAAGACGTGACGTAATTGCTCGGCAGTTGGTAAGGACACAGCCATTTATGTCACCGATGTTTGCTGACTTCCACGTTTATAAAAATCCATATTTAAGAAAAGTATTGCAGTTCTATGCATTTTGATGACATCTCTAATGGAAAGTATGCATAATATAGTTCAAATCTTCGTTTCAGGGAATGTATGCAATCTTTCATTTAATAGTTTTGGCAAAGGTTTCAGTGTCATGTGTTCTTTTTTTTGTGTCATGTGTTCTACCGAGTAGGACTGAAATGTATTGAGGAGCCAAATTGTGACAATACTACATTTCCCCTTGTGGACCAACGTGTATATTACATGTTTTTCAGTGAGAGTGGGTTATCTTGAGCAGCTCCGTAAACTATTGCACTCTCTGGAAATAGCCTTATTATAAAAGGTGTTATATGTGTTGGCGATGAGCATAACCCTCTACTCAGGATTTGGATCTGTCTAAGAAGAGGACCAGCTGATAACATCCATTTTAAAGTGAAAATGTTTTCTAAAAGCACTGACAACTAACAGGGTAGGTAGGTAAGCCAGTGTTGACTAAAAGACAAATCAGGGGCAGGAATGTTAAACACAGTACCAACTGTAGTGTGAATGTCAGCTGAATCAGAGGCACCAATCACAGGGTCCACTGTCAGGAGTATACTAGGAGTCTGGGAAAACAAAGGAGCAGCAACAGTGGAGTTCTTTATCTAAGACTCCACAAAGCTTTCATAGTCGACAGGGGGGCTGGCAGTCCACTTTTACTATCACTGGTGTAGTTGTAAAAGCTAATAAGCAAGCACAATTTGAGGTTAGCAGTCTGCCATTTATGACAGATGCACACATGGATTATATGAAACTTGATCAATGTCACATGACTCTGCCAGCCAATATATGTCTTAAATGACTTAATTACTTCTAATACACTGTGAAAAAAACATTGGTTACATTTAATGACAAATGTGGTTATGGACTTCTCATTATTTTGTCTTTTGTGATGTTCTCTCTCTCTTTCTTTATTTCACAAGGCAGTGGTGGCTTTAAATCTTTAATATGGTGTCCAACTTCTCCTTGCATACTTTATAACAACTGTTTTGATATTGTCATTGAATTCTTAGCTTCATTAAGTCTACAGTTAAAGTCACTTTCTTTCAATAAGTTTGCTTTTGATTTAAAGCCATTTTTTCTGCTCTGTGGTAGACAGTTATTTTTAGCTTAAATGTGTGAAAATTTTAATGTTACGTATTGATGCTGGGGGACAGGTTTTGACATTAGACAGATGATACATACACTAAAGCATCTTTGCGTTGAGCAAAGGGAAAATTGTTAGATAGTTTTAGAATAAAAAGAAGGTCAATACAAATGCTATCCATGCTTTTCAGTTATTGCAAAAAGAAAATGTGGAAAACATTGTCTTTCTTCTATTCACAATCATGTGCTGCTTTTTGTGGGTATATCACA
Organism: Fundulus heteroclitus; assembly: GCF_011125445.2. Lineage (NCBI taxonomy): Eukaryota > Metazoa > Chordata > Actinopteri > Cyprinodontiformes > Fundulidae > Fundulus > Fundulus heteroclitus. The sequence goes on along the minus strand of NC_046368.1, from coordinate 10,686,365 downwards.
TGAAATCCCTATACAATGCATTATAGTTTTTGATTTTAACATAATAATTGTGAAAAGGTTTAAGAGTATGAATAATTTACAAGGAATATATGTAATTTGCAAGTGATAACATGAGTGTAAACGTGTTAATGTAGTACATAAAGATATTGACACATTGAGGCAAACAAGAAACAAAAAACAGAATGATGGAAAAAGTATCGTTGCAATTTTGGTGGCTTGACAGTTCAAGCTAATTTGTTTCAGAAAATATCAAAATAAAGAGGTTTAAACAATATTTAATTAATGTTATTGTTCTCTCCTATTCATATATATATATATATATATATATATATATATATATATATATATATATATATATATATATATATATATATATATATATATATATCAATTTACCAACAATATAAATCAAAATAAATGACATTTCTGAAAATAATTTTGTGTTCCTTGAGATTGTTGCCAGAAAAACTATTTTAATTTCAATGTTGCTGTGTACCAAGACGTTTGATGCTTCCATTCCCTGTTTCCTTCCAATGTCAAAGTGACCCACATAATCAGATTATCTTCACTGGTATTATCTCCAAATCTTTTAACATAACACCAATGAAGGGTGGGATTTCACTCCCAGCCGGGGTCGTCTTTTGATCTCCACTGGAACACCTGTTAGAAGCAATGTGGACTTAGTGTGCAAGGCTACAGCTCACCTGAACCTGGACTAAAAGCCAGCTGATGAGTAGTTCCCCTTGCTTTAACAAAAAACTAAAGGATGTATTACAGACATGTCCGCAAAGCAAAACTTGTGTTTGAACAGTATAACACCGATAATGAGCAAGATATTGTTCATGATTCCCCACTCTTCTGTAGGCAGACACACACACACACACACACACACACACACACAACTGTTGACTGTAATGAATCAATGAGGGAATGTTCTTATTTTGAAGAAACTGTTTTTTTAACGATATTGTTACAAGCTGTTAATGTTTGAGTTTACAGTTTTTATTCTTTTTTTTGCGTTCTACGGCACACAGTTCCTAAGGCATACTGGAAACCTTAATAAGTCAAGATTTTGAGAGGGAAGATATGATATGAATAATGCTGAACTATATGCAACCAGGATTTTATTGGCCTGCAAAGGCAATAATGAGAAATGGATATAAAATGCCAACCGATGAGACTAGTTTACTCTTCATTGGATGGTTCTCTACTATATTTGTTTTTCCATCTATCTGTCTATATGCTTTTCTCTTTGGCTTGTTTGGTGTCTCTTTCCACGTCAATGGAATCATTCTGCCTTTTTCCACCTTAAAAAATGTAATTTGTCTTTGTGTATGCTTGTTATATTAAAATACTGCAATGTTTCTAGTAAAGCTTGTCTTGCAAAATGATGTCCCATTGTTTTACATGTAAGCTGTTTTCAGCAGCTCTGGACAAGAATGTGTGTGCTTTAAAATTGTATTTTTATTTTTGTTTATTTGAGCTTCTTACATTGAAGTTAAAAAGAAAGTATTTCTTTATTTGCCCTCTTCTGTTAGGTCGACTGATAAAAGCTGACAGACAACATTCACTGACGTACTGTAAGCACTGAAAACTGTAAGTATACCAGAAATCCCTGGGGTTGCACATCACAGACAACCTCACCTGATCTTTGAACACCACGTCACTGGTCAAGAGGGCACATAAGTGCTTGTACTTCCTGCGGAGGATGAGGAGAGCCCACCTGCCCCCGCCCATCCTCAAGACCTTCTACAGAAGCACCATAGAGAGCATTCTGACCAGCTGTCTCTCTGTGTGGTGTGGAGGCTGCAACAGCTCCGACTGGAAGAACGTGAGGAGAGTGGCGAGGGCAGCAGAGAGGATCATCGGGGCTCCTCCTCCCTCCATTAAGGGCATTTCATCCCAGCGCTGCGTGTCCCGAGCCTGTAACATCATCAGTGACCCCTCACACCCCCACCATGGACTGTTCCACCGGCTGCCCTCTGGGAAGAGGCTATGCAGCATCCGTAGCAGGTCCAACAGGTTCTGCAACAGCTTTTCCCCCACTGCCATCAGCCTTTTGACCTGTTGAACTCTAAACTGGACTCTGCATCACACATGCGCAGAACTGAACTTTATGGCCATTTTGGATCATTATTTTACACTGCTAACGTTGCTGAACTTTATTATCCATTTAAAGAGTACACAACTGAATGTTTACTGCATTTTTGCACCATTATTATTTTGCACTGCCAACATTGAACTTTTAAAATTAATGCCTTTTTTGGCACCATTATCCTTGCACTATAAACATGTTTAGACATTCTTCTGCACACTTTTTTTCCCTGCACTTAAGTTGTTAGTACTGCTGCATATTTTATTTCAGTTGCAATCTTCTTACATTGTCGTAAGTTGTATGTGACGAAATTTCTCTTTGTATGCACTCTGTCCACACTAAATGACAATAAAGGTTGTCTAAGTCAAAGTCTAACTAACAGTGAGGCTAGCGCATGTTTTCTGGTTCTTCTAACCCAAGTCTGGACTCCTTTTGGTCATCTCTAGTGTTGAATCTGAACAACCTACAGTTATCAAACTTAAACTGGAATAATTGACACTGAACAGAGATTATTTGAAACATAAATTGAGGTTTGTGAAACTTTTGTTTTAGATCTGTAAAATAAAAAGGAAAATGTCAATGCTTTGTTGATATTGGTACTACAAGTCAAAGCATAAAACTAGAATAAACATGCAAGCAAGTGTGGATTTGAACATTAAACATGGATAGCAGATGATTTCAAACAAAGTTTGTGATTTGTGATTTTTTTTCCTATATTTTTAAAAACAAAAAATATAAATTTTAGGGATTCTGTTCACTCAAAAATATTGCTAAATGTTTGGTTGTTCCTGTGAACCCAATATTGTGTTTCATTGCTTGAACATGTAGTGTCATTACACGCCTGTTGATACCACAATTGCCTTGGTTTTACATCCTGAAACTGCTCAGGTAAACATAAGGATTTTAAATGAAAAAAAATGTCTGAGCATATATTGTTGAAAAATAAAACAAACACAAGCTTTCATCTTTGCAGGAAACCAGACAGGGTAAGATCAACAAAAGTCAGATATAAATTCTTTACTGGTCAATTCCAGAGAGAAAACAGATAGACTTAAAGGAGCCCAATCAATAGCAGGTTTTTCTTTTATTATTTTCTTCCACCGTCTCATCCCCCTTCGGCAATCCTGTTAGCAGCGTATAATCTGTCTCAGCATGGCACCTCTCCTCAATCCAGCCTACTTGGTTTATGGATTACTGCCTTTTATTGGAGAGAACAACGGAACAAGGACAGGCTTTAGTCACTATCAGGAAACTATAAGGGAACATGCCTTGCTGTTGAAGATGAGACACTTAAGAGGCTACAGCTTTGGACAAAGAGGCTAAGCATCTCATGCTAAGCTTAATTGTGCTTTGTAGCTGCTTGAATAAAGCATTGATGAAGAACCATGCGCCGCATACTGAGTTAGTACCATTATGCAGCCACTTCTGAAGGCCATGAAAAAAACAGACATTTTCTTTGCTATGGTTTTATAATTCATCTAAGAACTGCAAATGAAAAAAAATGCAGCCATTTTAATAAATAATTGATCTCTGGGGTATCGTCTTAATAATTGTTAATCAAAATCTGTGCAATAGAGTGTGGCAAAAGTATGCACACCCTTTGGACTTTTCCACATTTTGTCATATAACCAACACAAACTTCAATGTATTGCACTATGATTTTATTTCATAAACCAACATATTATAGTGCATAATCAGAAAGTGAAAGAAGGGATACCTTGATTTATTTAACAATATATTGTAAATTTTTGTGTAAGCCCCATGAGTCAACACATACATTTTTTACACATAATATATGATCATTCTCTGTAAAAAAAAAAAAAAAAAAAAAAAGAAAGAAAGAAAATCACACCTGTGAACAGCAAATTTCAAGGCTTGTTACAGATTCTAAAATGGCTGTCTAAAATGTGATTTTGTAAATTTTTTCATGCATGAATACTTTTGGAATTGAAACCTTTGTCTCTATTATAAATCTTTGTTCCTGCCTTATACAGGTATTCTGGCAGGATTGTTGTGTATTTTTTGACATTCATCTTACCAACAACCCCAATCCTCCTCCTTCAACCGCCTGAAAAACAGCTTTCCCACAGCATGATGCTACCACCAACATATTTCATTGCCGGAGGACGTGTTCAGGGTGCTCTTACTTGTTTGCCACTTTAGGGAGACAACCATATTTTGGCAGGTTTACAGCTGTGCCACACCCTTTTAATTTTTGAGTGATGATTTTACTCTATGAGTTGATAAAATTTTGGAATATATAGTTCCATAACCTAATCATACTTGAATCTTCTCACCCATTTTATTTGAATTGTCTGAGTTGTTTTTTTTAGAATAAACTAAACCATGAGGCCTTCACAGAAACATTATAGTCATGCTCAGATATTTAGTAAATTAGGTGGATTCTGAATCAAGTTTTATGCACCTGGTTTTATTTAGTGGTGGCAGGATGAAGGGGAGTTAGTGCAAATGCACACCATATCAACAAATTAGAGAACCATCAAGTATCAATTTTTCTTTATTTCATCCCTAATCATTAAATGGAGGAAAGCTACCATGTGTTGTTCTATTGCATATGATCTTGATAAAATATATTGAAGGTTTTGGCTTTAATGTTACAAAACATGATCACACAAAAGCAAACCCAAATGTGTTTAGTAAATGTACTTCTTAAAGTATCTGAAAACCTTCAGCAAAGCTTCTGTGAAACAAAGATCGCAATATTAATATAAAGGATCCCCTTTTATACCAAGTCAGCAGGTCCAGATCAGGTGAACCTGAGGCTGTTTTTGTTCTTGAATAATAAATGACCAACTACACAGTATTCAGGGAAGCGTCTGTCTTTCAACCCATAAATCATCGACTTATTATGTAAAATCTTCCTGGTCAAGAAAAAGTAATTTCTGCGCATTCTTAATATTATACTTTATTAATGTGCCACAGAATAATTGATTCTTCAACCCTGCAATCTTCTTATGTATGCAGACACGTTGAGTAATTTCACTGATGTAAGCCATATGGTTGCACAAACTGTTTTCCTCCTGTTGCTATGGGAACCCTCATGCAGCTGGTTAGTGATGAAGATGATTTATCAGTATGGACAAGTCAATGTGCATCAATACAACTGATTAAACTAGGACTTGGTCTAAAGTCCAAAGTGATTTTTAGCAATTTATTCGTTATTGGAGCACGTGAGACCTAACTCCCCTTTGATAAATGTTCATGACATGTGGATGTTTTAATTTGTGTAGGAGTATCAAATGACACATTATGTTTGTTACTAAAGGGATGTGTACGGAGTCAGAGGTGGACAGCTAAAGTGAGCAAAGACAGCAGATATGCGTGGTTCAGACTTCTTAACGCTGATTGAGATGACTATGCATGTGCTGAGGTGTGGTTAAATGACCCAAGTACAAAGTGTTGTATTGGCAAAAGGGAGTTTTAAAGATACAATAAATAACTTACTAAACTTACTGTCACCGGTGGCAAAAGTGTTGAGCTTTTTTATTTTCCTTTCTGAATTCAACATTGGTGGTTTGTATTAGAAAAGCAGTTTTCCTGAAAATGTAAATAAGTATTAAAGATTGAGCATATATAATGAGGCTTTGGTTTATACGCAAATTTATTCATGGTAAAATAGCTACCAATTTATGAGGATAAATGCTAAAGGTTTTTTTCCTCAAATCATATTTTAAGAGTACTTCTTCATCACTTCAATTCTTCATTACACTTTCAAATCTGAACTGCTCCACAATTTTGTTAATACAAATAAATGGTCTTAAAAATGCTCACATATACCATTTAAACAGCTTCCGGAATCAAATAAACATAATTGTGTGTGTATCTATCTATCTATCTATCTATCTATCTATCTATCTATCTATCTATCTATCTATCTATCTATCTATCTATATATATATATATATATATATAAATATATAAATATAAATGTGTGTGTGTGTGTGTGTGTGTACCGTGACCCCTTATTAAAGGCTGAAGGGTAAAATGGCTCTGACATTACTTCACAAAACGGCAAGGCATACCGACCCCGTCAACACTCACAAAGGACTCATGCATTATTGCATATTTATTGTCCATCAATGACAATGTGACAGCAAAGTCTCAGTCTCAAATTTAAGTTCATAAAATGAATAATACTATGACGTTTTATTCATGGCGGTGAATGAAGTCATTCCAAATGTCATCTGAGAGCAGTGTTTTAGAGATGCAACAGACTGGCACTGGCACTCCATAGAGGTGCTTTATCGTTCTCTACTGTGACCCAAGTCAGCCTGTAATTCAATCCAGTAACAAATGGTTGCTTATGACAAAAACTGCCTTCCCTTCATATCCAAGTTGAAGTTGCTGCTCCAGTTTCGACCAGCATTTTCACTCCAAGTATGTCAACACATTTCTCTCACCTGTGTTCCTAGCATACCAAATTTCTGTTAGCTTTGGATTAATCTCAGTTGTCCTCGTATAATTTGTCTATATTTTAGTTGTGAGAGTAAAACTGCTTTCGTATTGTAGCTATCAAAGCATCATTCTGAGGATGTTTGTCACTTTGCTAAAATGCTTGCAGTTAGTTTCCTGACAACAGCATGCTGTTTGACCCTAAAAAGTCACTTCAAACTGTTGTTGCATACGATGGTGGATGCATTGGAAGGTATTTGTATGTATATACTTGTACAATCAGAGGGCTGTAGTGTGGCCGCACCTGGCACTGTTGCCTTTAAGAAGGTCCTGGGTTCAAAACCCCGGTGTAGGATTTGCATGGAGTTTGCATGTTCTACCTGTGCAGGTTAGGTTCTTACCAGGTACTTCTCACAGTCCAAAAAGAAATAAAAGACTGTTAGGTAGTGGTGCAAATCTGTCACTGTCTGGCGATTCAATTCAGAAATGATTTCCTGTTCGAATGGGTTAGAAATTCTGTTTAAATTATGTGATTGACAAGATGCAAAGACAATGTAAACTAACTGAACATCTATTTAAAATGATTATTTTAGGTTTTTTACTTACCTTACCCTTACGCTTGCATCAGTTTATAATTAAACAAACAAAAAAAAAGGATTGTACATAAAGTTGTGCAACTTAAATTACCAGTATTGGGTTAGCTTAGCTCTCTGGCTTTTTCCCAAATGAAACAACATCATAACCCATTATTCATCGCCAGGACTAAGAATTGCAATTATCTAAAGACTCTGTTTTTTTCAGCACCCTACTGTTAGGTTAATTCGTCTGACCATATTGCCATTAGGTGTGAGTGTATGTGTTGGATGGGAGCGTGTCTCTATGCTGTGATGGACTGGCGACCTGTGCATGGCGTATCCCGCCTCTTACCCAGTGACTGCTGGAGATAGGCCCCCCCTCCCCAACATCCCACCCCCACCCCACCCTGCAACTCTACATTGATAAGCAGGTATAGACAATAGACGTATGACCAAACTAGCTGCAGTTAAACGCTCTCTCCTTCATTTGGCTCAGGCAGTTAAAAAAAAAAAAAAAAACTGTACCTGTCTACTTCTGCAGAGCTTATCCACTTCTCCTGCACTTGTGATCTTTGTAAAGAGCTCACTGCATCCTTTCGCTGTGTTGCCGAAAGGCAGCTACATATCTGTTTAACTTATTCCCATTGCAAAGTGTTGTTTTTGATCAAAAAAACAGTTGTTGTTTTTCTGCAAAAAAACAGTAGTTCAACAGAGACTGTGGATTCAGATGACACGTCATTATCCACATAAAGGGTACTTATTTCTTATTTTCAAGTGAGCTCTGGCTACAAAGGTCTCGCTATTGTCAAAAAATGATTTTACAGTCGTTTTATGCTTTGAAATACGTAGGAAAGGCTCATTAAATTTTGTTTTTGTTTCAGGCTTCCAGCAATTTTATTGATTTTTTTGCCATTTCATATTCTTGAAAGTTAAAGGGCTGAAGGATTACTTCCAAGTGAATAACGCATAACATTAAATTGTGCTTAAAAAAGTTAAAACAAAGGATTCATCTGTGCTACACATGTGCAATTATTCTACAGCCTTGAGGTATGAGAATCCATTGTATTATTGATTGTGATGTTCCCAGTTTCAATAATCTCCAGATCTCCATATCAAAATCATAGTTTTCTTACCACTATTAATTGTAAAAAAAAAAAAAAAAAATAAAAAATTATTTAGACAAACCTTAAATCCTGAAGAGCTCATCTAAGTCCCAAATCATAAACAGTGTCCTCACTAGCTTGTTTCCAAATCCTCTTTGAATGCCCAGTTTACTTCTATTCATCATCACATTCACCGTTTCTTGGCAGATTTTTTGGGGGAAACTGATGAAGCATGATTTGCTGGCTTGTCAGATGGATGGTGCAGGAAATGGATGACTTGCTTTGATTAAAGCACCCCGCTTGGCTGGCTTTGCACATCATAATCTAAGAATGGATTACACTGCAGTAATGTGGGTCACAATATTTAGCAACAAGGAAGGCTAAGCCACTGCGGCGGATGGAGAGAAACCCTCATAGAGAAGAACACAATGAGATGCGGCTCTATTCCGCGATTAAGCTATGAAATGTACACAGAAATTTAACACCAGCCATTCAAAGGTGATTCTTCTTATCCGTCCAGCCACACGATTCCTTCAGTCCTAAATTACGGTGAACACAGTGACGGCAGTGCAGAGTGCATATGTGTATGTCTGTGCAAGCACTTGCATCTGCTCATGTGATTGAGTGGGCTGAGTTATTGACCTCTAGTGAGGGAGGGACATTAAAGTCCAGTGTGCCGTGAAACCGGCCTACACCCCATGTCCAAGGTGACTGGCACTGCCCTGTTCTATGGCATATTCATGCCTCTGATGGATTGACTGAGCCTTGGAATGTGCCTTCTTTTTTTTTTAGCCATGCCAGAGATGGGCTTTGGAAAAAAAAAAAAAAAAAACAAAACACCAAACTTTAATTGTCTACAGATTACAGGTTTAGTGTAAGCTATCTTCCCTCATCACTTGTAAAGCTGTTGTTCTCTCACTAGCTCCCCAGGAACATTTATCAAGACGGGGACTCTCCCACCATGTCTCATGCTAATGAATCCCTGCACACTTTCTACTCTGTAATGATCCCCAGGAAATACTTTCATTCTTGTCTCCTTTTTATCACCATCTCCCATGCTGCTTTCATTCGTCTAACGGATGAATTAAATGTGCCTGCAACAATTCTCCCCATCATGTTCAGTCTATATCCCTAGCTCTGTTCACTTCATCTTGTGATTGAACAGAGGGGGGTAAATACCTTAAGGATGGTGTTGCATTTCTACGCAATACTGTATCATTCAAATCACTTCCACTTTTGGGGATGAGTTATATATTTATCTTCATCTTAATGCTGAGGCTGGAGAGCGGACAATTTTTAGAACATACCCAACTCAGAGATTTGATTACAAACTTTGCTGGGAGGCGTCTAATGAAACCTTTAGCCGTCAATGTTTCTGTCTGACAATTGTTTGTAATTGATTGGCTGTGGATAGAGAACATGCTCATTTGATGATACATACATACTATAATTTATTCCTGGCTACAACTTGTCTTGATGTGAGCTGAATTTTGAATGGTGATAGACAAATATGATACCAAATTGCTGTTATCAATTTTCCTGGTG